>NC_060281.1:2897942-2928514 GCF_021613505.1 Equus quagga
TATTATATATAAGCCTTTCTATATAAAGTTCTATTATATATAAGCCTTTCTATATAAAGTTCTATTATATATAAGCCTTTCTATATAAAGTTACATATAATATATACAAACCTTTATAACTTTATGTATTATATATATAATTACATATAGCTTTATATATTATACATAATTTTATATGTAACTATATATATATAACTAAAGGCTTGTCTCTTTATCAAACTTGGAATGTCAACCAGTTTACATAAAATGTTTTGAAAAAATCCTTTAATCTTCTTCATCAGAACAGTTGGTATAATTTAGTATTTCTAGATGAGTTAGGATCACCACTGTAAACGTTCTCTATTGTGCTGCACTACGGTAACGTGGGCCCACCTCCCAGAAGCCGTGGAAGGTTTGTCTTCTGATCTCTCCACCAGAGGGCCACAGACAGCTGTATTCTCCCCTTTATCTGCTTCCAGTACTCCTTGCTCCCTGTTCCTGCCTGTCACTCTTCCTAACATCTCCTTCATTTACTCACAGGCGTACCTGGGAGATACTGCAGGTTGGGTTCCAGACCACCACCATAAAGTGAATGTCGCAATAAAGTGAGTCACACGCATCTTTCGGTTTCTTACTGCGTATGAGAGTTATGTTCACCCTATAGTGTGATCTGTTGAGTGTGCAGTAGTACTATGTCCACCACAACAATGCACACGCCTTAATTTAAGAAGCTTTACTGCTAACCGTCATCTGAGCCTTCTGAGAGTCGTAACCTTTTTGCTGGCTGAGAGTCTCGCTCAATGTTGGTGGCTGCTGACTGGACACGGTGGTGCTTGCTGAAGGCTGGAGTGGCTGTGGCAATTTCTTCAAATAAGATAATGATGAAATTTCCTTCATTGATTGACTCTTCCTTTCATGAGCTATTTCTCTGTAGCATGTGATGCTGTTTGATAGCATTTTACCCACAGCAGAGCTTCTTTCAAAATTGGAGTCAATCCTCTCAAACACTGCCACTGCTTTATCAAGTAAGTTCATGTAATAGTCTAAATCCTTTGTTGTCATTTCAACAGTCTTCACAGCATCTTCACCGGGGCTGGATTCCATCTCAAGAAACCATTTTCTTTGCTCATCCATAAGAAGCAACTCCTCATCTGTTAAAGATTTATCATGAGATTGCAGCAATTCAGTCACATCTTCAGGCTCCACTTCTAATTCTGGTCCTCTTGCTATTTCCACCACATCTACAGTTACTTCCTCCGCTGAAGTCTTGAACCCCTCAAAGTCATCCCTGAGGGTTGGAATCAACTTCTTCCAAACTCCTGTTAATGGAGATATTTTGACCTCTTCCTGTGAATCACACACGTTCTTAATGGCACCTAGAATAGTGGATCCTTTCCAGAAGGGTTTCAATTTACTTTGCCCAGATCCGTTGGAGGAATTTATCTATGGCAGCTACAGCCTTAGGAAACGTATTTCTTAAATAACAAGATTTGAGAGTTGAAATTGCTCCTGGATCTATGAGCTGCAGAATGGATGTGTTAGCAGGCACAAAAACAATGTTAATCTCATTGGACATCCCCATCAGAGCTCTTGGGTGACCAGGTGCACTGTCAGTGAACAGTAATATCTTGAAAGGAACCTTTTTTCTGAGCAGTGGACTTAAAATAAGCAGTGAACCATGTTGTAAACAGATGTACTGTCAGCTAGGGTTTGTTGTTCCTGATGTAGAGCACAGGCAGAGTAGATTTAGTGTAATTCTTAAGACTCTAGGATTTTGGGAATGGTAAGTGAGCATTGGCTTCAACCTGAAGTCAATAGTTGCCTTAGCACCTAACAAAAGAGTCAGCCTATACTTTGAAACTTTGAAGCCAGGCATTGACTTCTCCTCTCTAACTATGAAAGTCCTAGGTGGCATCTTCTTCCAATAGAAGGCTGTTTTGTCTACAGTGAAAATCTGTTGTTTCGTGTGGCCGCCTTCATTAATTATCTTAGCCAGATCTTCCGGAGAACTTACTGCAGCTTCTATATCAGCCCTTGCCGCTTCCCCTTGCACTTTTATGTTATAGAGACAGCTTCTCTCCTTAAACCTCATGAACCAACCTTTGCTAGGTTCAAACTTTTCTTCTGCATCTTCCTCACCTCTCTCAGCCTTCACAGAACTGAAGAAAGTTAGGGCCTTGCTCTGGATTAGGCTTTGGTTTAAGGGAATGTTGTGGCTGGTTTGATCTTCTATCCAGACCACTAAAATCCTCTCCATACCAGAATAAGGCTGTCTCACTTTCTCATCATTTGTGTGTTCACGGGAGTAGCAAGTTTAATTTCCTTCAAGAATTTTTCCTTTTTGCATTCACAACTTGGCTATCTGTTTGGCACAAGGGGCCTGCCTAGCTTTCAGCCTATCTCAGCTTTCGACCTACATTCCTCACTAAGCTTAATCATTTGCAGCTTTGGACTTAAAATGAAAGACATTCGACTCTTCCTTTCACTTGAACACCTGGAGGCCATTGTAGGGTTATTAACTTGCCTAATTTCAGTATCGTTGTATCTCAGGGAATAGAGAGGGGGACAGAGATGGGGGAATGGCCAGGTGGTGGAGCTGTTAGAACACACACAACATTTGTTGCTTAGTTCACTCTCTTATATGGGTGTGGTTAGTGGCGTCCCGACACAATTACAGTAGTAACATCAAAGATCACTGGTCACAGGTCACCATAATAAATATAATAATAATGAAAAAATTTGAAATATTATAAGCATTACCCAATGTAACACAGACAAGAAGTGAGCAAATGCCGTTGGAAAAATGGCAACCATAGACTTGCTTAATGCAGGGTTGCCACAATCCTCCAATTTGTAAAAAACACAATACTATCTGCAAAGTGCAACAAAGCAAAGTGCAGTAAAATGAGATATGCTTGTTTTTCTCGTCAGTGTCATCAGACTAAGTCAATGCCTAAGGAACTCTATTGGGTAAAAACCCACAAATTTTAAGGACATGTAAATGTATTTTTGTTACTGTTTTGTTCATTTAGTTTTTAGTAAGCTCCTTAGCTCTGTTTAGAGCAGTGAGTTGTAATCAGATAATATAAAATCCACCTTATTGTTCACTTGTCTACCTAAAGAATGATTCTAGATTTATTGTATATACATTCTCATTTGGATTATCCTAATTATACCAAAACCCCAAGCTGATATAGCAATATAAAAAACTGTGTGGAATTAGTGAATTTCTTAGAGATACGGACAGAGTTAATTTAAAGTTTTGCCATATGGATTTATTCCAGGAATGCAAATCTAATTTAATAGTTTTTGAAAAATCAATAAATAGAATTTACCACATTAATACATTAAAAGAAAAAATAATATGATCATCTCAATAGACGCAGGTAAATATTTCCTAAAATTCAATACAACTCCATGATGAAAATTCTCAGAAAACCAGAAATAAGGGACAACTTTCTAAATGTTATAAAGGTTATTTATAAAAACCCACAGCAGACAACATACTCAATGGTGAAATATTGAATGCTTTCCTCTGAGATTGGGATCAAAGCACAGATGTCCACTCTTAGGACTTCTATTTAACATTCGTATTAGAAGTGCAGTAAATCAAGAAAAAGAAAAAAGTATAATGATCAGAAAAGAAGAAGGAAAACTGTCATTATTCACAGTGACACAAATACATTCATAAAAAATCTAAAAAGCTATAAACAAAATACTAGACAGAATGAGGTTAGTAAGGTTGCTGGATATGAGGTCAATATACAGAAACAATCGTGTTCGTATTCACAAGAAATGATTAAAAATGAAATTAAAAGCAATCAGTTACAATAGCACTAAAAAATCATATAGATGGATATAAATCTAGTATAAGTACACCAAAAACTACAGAATATTGCTGAGAAATTAAAGAAGGCCAAATAGATGGAATGATTTACCGTGTTCACGGACTAAAAAATTTAATACTTTTCAATATTAAATTAAAAAAAATTTAATATTGGTAAAATGTCAATTCTCCATGAATTAATCTGTATATTCAAGTCAACCACACCGCAATCCTAACACTTTTTTTGCTTGAAATAGACAAGCTGATTCCTGTGAAGATATAAAGGACCGAGATTTAAAGCCTAAATTTGAAGGCAATCTTTCCAAAGAAGAACAAAACTGGAAATATACTAATACTAACATATTAGTTATCTATAACAGGGAAACTAACTAGTAACTAACTAGTTACCTGTAGATAGCTACCATATCAAGACTTACAGTCGTTACTTTTCAGGGTATGTTGGCTGATAGGGGCCACAAGGATGTGGGAAACATTCTACATCTTTATCTGTGTGATAGTTACATGTCTATAGATATATTCAGAAATTAGTCAAGCTGAACATTTAAGATCTGTATATTTTAATGCATGTAAAATGTACCTTAACTAAAAATAGAATAAAATTGGTCATGGGGAGGCCTCTATAATCTGGTATATGCCTTCTGTTAAAGAGGAGCCGACAGACAAAATTACAACACACACAACGAAAATCCACCACCAGAAGAAGAATTAGCTCCCAAAGAACAGGAAATAATTGAGAAATATGAAAAGAATGTTAAAATAACTATGTTTAAAATTGAAAAGGTAGATCAAAGATTTGTCAAAGAGATAAATGAAGGCATAGAATACATAAAACAATGGCAAAATATTCTATGAATGTACCTATGAATTTATCTGTCTTTCTATCCATCATCTATCTACCTATCTATCTATCATTTATCTATAGTCTTCCTCCGTCCCTCTATTCCTCAAGATGTGTTTAAGTCTAAAACCTATGCTTTGTTCCCTTATCCCACTAAATTACTTCCATAAACCCTTAAACAGATTAAACAATTTCAATTCTCATGTTATTGCTATTGAAGTATTTAGAATTAGATTTTAGTGAAAGAATTAGTAAATACAGATTAGAAAGTTGGATATTTGTTATTAAGTCTAAGAAAAGTGAATTTATTTTGTATTCATATGTAAAATCCTTTCCATTTATTAATTATCATAAAATACAATGCTTATAAAATCAAAAGAAGCTATAAGTGCAAATATTCTTGCATGCATTATCTCTAAAGGTGTCTAGGTATTTGTCATGATGCAAACTAAAGAAACAATGGCCATTGAATATTTTAAAATAGAAATAGTTGAATCTGAAAATTATTAAATTAGCTTTTTTTAATCTTAAATCATAATCTTTTGGTGCAGGTTGACATTTACAAGTAGATTTTTTAATTGTGTCTATTTAAATGTAAATATTCATCTTTTTTCATGGAAATAGACTAATAATATAAAGGATAAAATATACAAACATGGTCATTGCCACTTCTGATACATATACTCCAAAATATTTCATCGACTTTGGTATTCTAATGCAGTCTACATGGCCTGAACTGTACAAAGGAAGGTTGTAGAATTACCACCTTTCAGTTGTTCTGAAGAACAGAAATAAAATGTTCACGAGATTCCAAGAGTTTATTGTTCTCAGACGAGCAGGCTGGATTCTGGGTCATAACAATCCGGTAACGTAGCTATAAAAATGAGTCAAGATGCAAATATTGGCCTTATCCCCAGAAGATAAATTACTTGAAAGGCTCAGCAGTGTAACAAACCAACAGTTCAAAGGACTTGTCAGGATACGTTCCCGTCTTAGGGCTCGGACAAACCATAAATTCACACTAGTGACTAGATTTTGCCTTTTGATTTCGTTTTGGAAATTGTTCTAAGGACGATTTATGGAGAATATTTAAGTCAGTTGAATTTTCTACATTGGTGATGGATTTTATGATCTGAAAATACAGAGTGTAGTTTAGTTGCTTTATTTTGTGTCCTGAAGGGGGTTATGTTGGGTAAAGCGACTCTCAGATCCAGAAGTATAGTTAATCCCATGGAAGCGGACATCTACGCTCTTCTGTTTCTTCCTTGACGATTGTCTGTGATGGGTGGTAACTACTCAGCAAGGCAGACTGTGGCACATCACAGTGGAAACAGCCAGGATTCACCCAGGGAGACCTGGGAGGCAAGAGTTACCTAGGCTGGGGGTAAATTCCTAAGGAATTTCATTCCTAGACTTGAAAAATTAGTCCAATGTGAGGTGGACTGAAGAAAGCAAGGACCTTCTGGCTTTAACAGCTAGCATTGTCGTAAGGGGCTGTCTCATAGTACAAAAAGAGGATTAATTTTAATTTTGACACATTTTGGGAGGACAATCAGGATTGGATAGCTTCTAGATGCCTAGTTGCATATTTAGGGAGAGAAAAGATGTGTATTTTGGATTTGAGACTTGGGTTTTAGACGAAGAGAGTGATAACTCAGTCAGGAAACCCCTTCTATCCCCATCCCCCATATTATTCCATTACCCCTACAAACACATGCTTAACAATAATAATAATGACAGCTATTATTTATTGAGTATTGGAAACCCTTGCCTTAATCTATTTGATTAAAAGAAGTTAATCAATGAGGACTTGTTTAGTTTAAGGGGCTTTTCGCCTTTGTTTGGTTTTTGCATAATCTATACAACATGTTCATATGTATGCTGCAAATCCATGTAAGCGTCATGTCTTAAACAAATGTACAGTAGTTGTGTTACGCTGATGCACAGTGTAGATAATTTGGTCCTTTATGCTGCAATGTGGGCCCAGGGCAGTGTTAAGTTCTGTTTGAAACTGGTGTCATTTATTATGAGTTTTGTAATCTTGGGCCTATTACTTTCACCCCAGTTTCTTAACTTATGGAATGAAGGTAATAGTTGTGCTTACTTCACTGGGTTGTTGTGACACATTTAGTACAATGCATGACAAGCAATAATACACAATAATGGGCAATTGTTAAAATTCCTCTTCTTTTTAAAATTTTAGCTAGGTCTTATTTTCACCAAGAAGTTTCTGGAGGTAAAGGACTGTATTTATAGGGAAGTCTCTTGGTAAAATTCCCGATACTGAGCAGTGTACCTGAAGGCATCTGATAAATGCTGTTCCACTGCATGATTCTGAACAATCAGGTGAGAAAGACTCAGCATTTAGGAGCTTCCTGGTGCCACAGATCAATGGGCCAGTGGAACGTAAAGCAGTAATAAATTCAGAGATTTCTTGGGATAATTTAATAGCCTTTCAATAATTTGCTCACTGTGCTTTGATAATGGTGCTGTCTTGCCTTAACCACATTCACTCCTGACATCAAGTGGGGAAATTAAATTCCTGTGATTATCAACACCCTATTGCTTAACATCAAAAGCAATGCTCTGTGTTGGGTAGGAGTGGGTTTCTGATAATAAATCCGATCGCTTACAACAGGAAGGGGCTATCACTTTTAGGGGAACATGGAGATCCTCTATGGATCACAGGAAATGTCAGCAGCTATTCATAGATATTTTTATTCCTATGTTTCCTTTGCAAAATAGGCCCTCTGCAGATATATACACAATTTTGCACTTCTCGAACAAAAAAAGAAAAGCAGAAGCCCAAATCATTGGATGGTATAGAAAGGAATGTCAGGATAATATATTCAACTTCAGCTCTGAAGAGATAGAAGACCTCCAGACTTCAATTTTGCGCATCTTCTAATTGTTCTCTTTAGAATAAACATTGTGGTCCTGTTTAAACTCAGGCATCAAATTCTCTTTGGAGTTTTTGACCATCCCATTTACTCAGAATGCTAAAGCCTTACAATCAGGTCATCTGTAATTTACATGGGAAGTTGTATTTGCTTGTGACTTCTTTAACTGTGTAACTGAATAAGCTGGGATAATCCTTGTGTTTATTTAGTCTTGAGGCTTTCTGTTACTCCCCCTGCTCCAACTTTCTAAAATCAAGTGCCTGATATAGAGTTTAACTTTTAACTTCAAAATGAATTTAAAATCCTTTTGCTTTGATAGTATCATGATACACCCTTGAGATTATCGTGAAGAATGCTTCATTATGGCTAGAAAACATATATACACATATATTCATGTGATAAATCCATATAAAAGCAAAAAATGTATTTAAAGGCAAGTATTACATAGAAATATTAACCCCATGGAGTAGGAGAACAGAGAGCACTGATCTATTTGAGATAAAAATTGCACGTTATGGGAATTCTAGCCTTCTCTATTTCACACAGGGAGGAAGAGAAGAACCAGACTCTGCCGAGATGGACTCTGTTCCCAACATTCACTTCACTCTTGGGCATCCTGGGAAGAGATAAGGAAGAGTGAATGGCATATTGGGATTTATAGTCTTTCACATTTTTCTTTCTCTTTTTCAATTCATTTTTCTTTCAATGTATTTTTGGAAGGTGGTAGAGGGCACATTTGAAACTCTGCATCGCTGATGCTGAATCCATGCTCTTTCCCTCTGATCGGTGTCCAAATAATCTCTATGTTTCTTAAATTTTTATGTGCATCTTCTACTTTCTCCTCCATTCTTTTCCTCCCATGTAGACTTTTTTTGTTGTTCTGCTACCATCATGCTTTAAAGAAGAATTTAAAAGGCAGTTTTATTATTACAAGTGTAGCAGGGCCTACTAATTGTCTATTCAAATGCCACTTTTCCTTACTTCTTTAGAAGGAAACTTAGGATTTACTCCAGGCAGCAATGTGTGTCTAGACAAAGTCGCCAGTTCCCAGCTTCCAGAGAGTGGTGGCAAGGAGGCATTGTTGGGTAGGGCTTCTGGGAGGCTTCTCAAAGGGGTCTGACTCCGTGGAAATGCCTACCTCGTTCATCCTTCTTCCTGCGGGAATGCGGATAGAATGGACCACGAGGTGACCCTGGGGAAGAAAGCCACGTGTACTGGTGGGACAGAAAGGTGTGAGGAGCGTAGGTCACTGATATCTCTGGAGCTGCGGACTCCCTTCCTCTAACCCTCTGTTAGGTGAGGGAAATAAATCCTTGTCTTGCTTAGGCCATGTATTTGGATTTTCTATGACATGCAGCCAAATCAAACCCTATGTACACATATATACAGGACTGTTTTTGGCTGCATATCATAGAAAATCCAAACACATTTCATATTTTTAAAAATATCTGTAGTAGATAAAATGTGTAAATATATACATATGTGTGTATATGTGTATATATACATATGCATACATAAATATTCACTGTAGACATTTTTAAAAATATGAAAAAGTATAGAAAATTAAATAGTGTCTACTTATAACACCATTATTAGAGATATGCTTTGTTAAAAATGTTTTCTTCCATTCTCATTAAAAAAAATTTTTTTTCTGCAAAATTGAGATCACCCTTTATACTCTTTTATACCCTGCCTTTTTTTCACTTACAATTATATCGTGAACATTTTCCCATATCATTAAATATTCTTCCAGAAACTGATTTTAATAATCACATAGTTGTCCATCTTTTGGATCCACTGCAATTGATTTATCTAACCCCCAATTTTTGGATATTTAAATTGTCTTCATCTTCTTACTAGACTAATTTTTTAACCAATTTTTTGTCCATCTGTGATTATTTCTTTAGAATAAATTTATAGAAACTACATTGTTGATCATAGTTTAAAATGGCACAAACATTTCTAAAATTCTTGATAGATTTTGTCAAATGGACTTCCAAAAAAGACATTCACTTCATCACTGACATAGACCGTTGCCATTTAAAGTATATTGTGTAATTCGATTGATAAAAAGTGGTCTCTCTTTCTTAAGAAGTTGTGCTTATTTGATTACTAATAAATCTTTTTAATATATTTCTTGGAAATTGTCACTTTTTCTTATCAGTTTATAAAAGCACATTGTAGATTAAGGATATTGGCATTTTGGTTTCAATTTTCATCATGTTGCCAGCACAGTGCTGGCTCCTACTAAGTGTTCAACAAGTGTTTCTTGATTGTTGGCATTTTTCTTTTAATATTTTAATATTTAATGATAGGAAAGGGATACGTTTTGCTTTGTGGCATAAAATAAAGAAGAAGGAGAGGTGCCATGTTTTGGATAAGTTGTCTTGGGGTGTTGGCAGAGCATGTAGGTGGAGCTGTCCACTGTACATCTCCAGAGAGGGGTGTGGGCACTCATTATGGCATATGAAGGAAATATTAAAACTTCTGTTTGTATTTATTTCTAATTTTTTTAAAAAGGAATTAAGCTATACTGTGTCACCTCTGGATGGGCACTGGCTGCCTCATGGGTCCCAGTGTTTTGGACCAGGATGTGTTATGTACAGTAGGCAAGATTTCCTACCCCAAGAGTTCAGTTCTGCACTGAGCTGCACCCTCACATGTCTAATCAGGGCCCTGCCACACAGTAATGGGACTGGATAAACGGATTCACAGAATTTATTATTGAGCTTTAACTAAATATACCTCAGGAAAGAGGCTTAAAATATTCATTTGGAGACTGTCATTTGAAATGATAGCCATAATATAAGTATGTGTGCACCCGAGGAGGTGTTGGAGCTGACACCCCTCTTAGTAGGAGCTTTTGCTCAGCCACATTCCAGGGTTAACAGCAGTGTCAACAGCTCAGGTCTGACGGGTTCACCAAGTATGTTCACAATCATCCCCGTGCAAGTTTTATATTAACAGCAAGTGAGAAAATAACTGCCTTTTGTACTATAGAAAGCATTTATTGAAAATGGATATTTAGAAAACTTTTCAGATTTCAGCAATAAGTGTGTCATTGATAAAGAGTCATAGGTATATACAAACACACACACATCTGTGCATATGCACATATATACACACGCACATACACACAGACACCACACACACACATTTAAGAAGCTTGGAAACAGAATTTTCTAAACTGTTCAAAAATATTTCATTTTTTATTGGCTATTTGAACCCACTTGCTAAAAATATAAACAGACAACACTGTCTAATGATGAATGGTGTATGTCTGTGCCCAGGAACTAAATTGGGCTGAGCTGGAGCACACTGAACTTAACCACTAGGCCACCGGGGCTGGCCCTGAATATTTGCTTTTAATGGCTGCCACAACCAATGAGGATGCCTCACATGGATTTCAAAGCACACTTAACTTAGAAATTGACGTAGAATCTAGTAATGTATAACAGAACATTAAATGAAGATTTTCAAAACTTAGGCAGAGAATTCAATCACATTACACTCGACATGTTTGGACAATGTTGATAAATAAAACTTAAAAGTACTGAAAATATTATATTGAAAATATTATTTATTTAATATCATTTAAAATTACTCTATCTTTGGGTGTTATAACATAAGCAATATAGTAATATAAAATTGTAAGTAAATAAATATACATATATTGGTACTGCATGATCACAAATTTCGTACTGATCAGGGAACATTATAGAAAAAGCTTGGAGACCGCAGCTCGAGTGGAAAATTGGAAGTTAGAATGAGAGATTGCCCTTTTGAAGATAAGTGGGTGATTGGAGTCATCCAGCGATTGCACGTTGAGTGAGAAAAGGACCATCAGAGAGCTCCTCTGTCTCATGACACTGTAGAGTGAGTCACAGACAGAAGCCTGTGGGAAACACCATCCACAGAATCTGCGCTGGAAATAGACGGAACATGCACAGGCTTCGCATCCGTCAGCCCTCAGGTTCAATTCTGCTTCCGTCATTCCCTAGTTGTGTAATTTGGGCAATTTATTTCTCAGAAACTCAGGCTCCCTATACATGAAACATAAATAACACCCAATTCTTAGGATTACTCTGAGCATTTCTGAGATAATGTGTGGGGGACACTTAGCCTCTTGCCTGGCACATAGGGGTGCTCGAAAAATGACAGTTTTCCTTATGGCATTCTTTACAAGTAGGTTCTCAGTAGCCTACTTACTCAATGTGAGGTCATTGTTGGAGTCGTTATCAATTATCAATTATCATGTCCTAGTCATTATCAGATGAGGCCGAATTTCATTTGAGAATAGGAATCACTACCATTTCTTTTGTTTTATTTTCATCCCTCCAGTGATGTGAGCTGGTGTTTACTCCAATTTTGTGATTCTGGATGGATATTTTTCTACTTGGTGGATAGGGGTATAAAAGACTCATATTACCTGTAGTATGCAGCAGAAGCATTTATGTTTAATTTTACCTCTGATCCCTGTCCATCTTACATCTTAAATCCTTTTATTAGACATCATATCTCTTTGATTTTTCCCCTTTGCTGTTTATTAAATCATATCGCTTTATAAAAACACCCCCATGCACTTTATCTTGCCCTCCTGTCTCTCCGCTCAGCCCCATTGTGCTCAAGACACTACTTTTAGACCATCTGTTCTTTAGACAGGACACTGCTGCCAAGCCCTGCTGCCTCCCTACCAGGAAATCTTGAAAACATCTTTTGTAGGCTTTCCAGTTTATCTGCAGGTGCTGAGAAATTCATATTTTATCAACCCCAAGGGTCCAAATGCTATTCAAAAAACCCAGCCTTCAACCAAGCTTTGTGCTTAATTATTGCTGTCAGTCACCTGTCAGCAGAAATGGTGTGCTCACCTTTGGCTTTTCATCTATGGACTTTAGAGTCTGGATGAAGACAATCAAGAGGATGAGGGTAAAGAAAATGGCAGACTGATCTGAGTCTCCACCTACAGGTCCCTGGATGTCCCTTGCCATGTAAATCTCTCCCATCTCCTGAAAGTGTCCTCTCCTTGTGACTCTAACAGACTCCTATGGTTCTGATCTCTGCCTCCTTCCCCTGAAGCCGTGGAGCCTGGCCTGACTTCCAGCTTTCAAACCTGGGAAATAGGAACCATCTGCAGCAGCCCCAGCTTTCTTTTCTGTTCTTTTCTTTTTATTATCATTGTTTTTTATTGAGATATAACTGGCATATAACACTCTGCAAGTTCAAGGTGTACAGAGTGTTGATTTGACACATTTATACATTGCAACGTGATCACCACCGTAGCGTTAGCTAACACCTTCATCAGGTCACACAATTATCATTTCTTTCTTGTGCTGAGAACACTTAAGATCCAGTTACTTACCAACTTTCAAGTATGTGATACAGTACGGTTAACTATAGTCACAATGCAGTGCATTAAATCTCCAGCACTAATAAGTCTTTAGTTATTTTACTAATACTTAAATATAATAAATATTTAGTCTAAGTTAAAGTCATCTTTAACTGCAACTCTGTACCCTTTGCCCAGCATCTCCCCGGTTCCCCCACCCCCAGCCCCTGGTAGCCACCACTCTGCTCACCATTTCTACAAATACAGTACGATGTCACTTATATATGAAATCTAAAAAACAGCTCTCTTTTCTATGGTGGGAGGAGATTTTTTATTTCTGTTTTTTAAAAATTTCAAATGGAGTGGGCTTGCGTATTTATTTATTTGCTAATAAACTACCAGTGTTACATGTCTTATTGATCTCAAGCTCCATTTCTCCCAGATCTCAGGGCAAAGTCTGTGGGACCAGCTCAGGGGAAAGTGAGAGAGACGCCCACGTCTTTATACCCCACGTCAGCAGTCCCGAAACCTGGCTGCACATCGAAATCACTGGGGAGACCTTTTCAATTATGTGTCCTGGACCCTAAACTTAAGTTCACAAAACTTCCGGAAAGCGAATGTCTGGGGTGGGGCCCGACAACCCCAGCTGACATTCCACCCTGAGTGACGGTCAGTGAGCGTTTCTGAGCTGCACCCGCGAACCACGTTGCTCTCCCCCCTCAAAGCATGGCTGGGGCTCTTCTCCCTGAGTCTGTCCACAGCCTCATTTTTGGAGCTTTCCCGTAACTGGTCTCCAAACCTCTGCTCCCTCATCACACGTGATTAGACCAGGCAGAACAGGAGGTTAAAGGTAATGTGTAGTTATAAGGACAAGCACAAGCTAAAAGCAAGAGGCCTAATTCTCCCCACAGAAAATAAGAGGGGAGACTTCTCTCTATTCCTTTTCTTAGAGCATTTACTTTAGAAAACCTGTAATTGTATGTTCTTTCTCATCTCTTTAAAATTTTACAAATCCTTTGAAAACTACATGAGCCTCTTGTCAGCTTTATGACCCGGTAATGTCTCTCAAGGACCAGGGAACCATCACTTTGACATGTAGCATCGTGGGAGGTGGCCTCCCTGTCTCGCCGTCTCTGTGGGAGGGTCGGAGCCTAACTCAGGCGGATGCCTTGCTCCAAGCTGAAAAATGACCTCCTGCCATGAAGACAGAAGTTTTCCCTCTGGATAAAGACAAGTAGCTAACCCAGATGGCACCCCAGTTACCAGGTAAAACCAGGGTGACTGTGTGTGACAAGTGCTGTGGTCAAGTCCTCTTACTCAAGGACTAGTTACTGTTTATCTTGAGAACACACCTGGAGTGCGTCGTCGCCTCTTGGAAGTATAAAGGGTGGGATTTCTTTCTTTGCGTTCTCTTAGTGGATTGCCTGTGGTAATCCGCATCACATTCTGATTTAATGCTTATTCAGCAATAAAAGTGTTTTCTTTCTCTAGTACCTTCATGGAGAGGATTTCTGGTTTGGGAGAAGATTGTGTTGTTAAGTATGTTTCCCCAACATAACCAGTTAAGGGAGGGCTCGTGAAGGAAGGAAGAGTGTTTACAGCGAATAAGATAAATGTAACTGACTGGAGAAGGCCCTGGAGGGGACAGGGAGGGGAAGTGTGGGGCGTGGACTGAACCGGAATATCCAGGAGTAGACAGGGCAGAAATGCAGAGGTGACCGAAGACACCTGAGAGGAACTGCTACCTTAAACCAGACGGCAGTGCCCTTTGCTCCCCTGTTTGCCGTTGCCTTGGGGTCTAAGAACGAAGCATCTGCCAGCTTTTCTGTGGTTTTTCTAACACAGGAGGGCTGGGTTGAAGGCATGAAGCAGGGTAACCAGCAAGATTTCTTTCTGAAACGGAGGCTGGTGGAAACAACTCCAACAGTCATAACTTAATGACACGTTCTCTTTAAGAAAAAGAAGATTTCTGACAGGAACTTCAAAAAAGCAACAACTGACAGAGAAATCAAGAAAACTTGAACAAAATGTTCAGTAGAACTGGGAGAATAAGGCTTCGAGGGTATGGACAGGAAGAATTTAACCAAAACAAAGACTTGAGAGCCACTCTGTTCCCGTGCCATCTGACAATCTCTGCTTCTCCATCGTCTCACGCCCCTCTGCAGATGGGCAGCCACCTGCCTCCCAGGGGAGGGTGGCCAAAGAGCTCCTCTGGTGCTAAGTGCAAGAACTGGGAGCAGCAACCTTCATGTGCTCAGAAAATCAGTGTCCGCAGGGCTCTCTCTCTATTTCCCTTCCGCAGGCCGGCTCTGGTCTGTGGCTAGGTTTCTGCTGACACTGGAATCAATTCATTTGCAAGAATGTTCTAAACAGCACTGCTGTAAGCTAATGTGAACAGACAGACTACACATCACCATTTAAGAACTGTGGTCTGGGTTTATAGAAATGCCTATGCCTTGTAGCTAACCAAGATTTAGTCTACCTTCTGTAGTCTCCCAGGGAGCAAACTTTGTGGATGTTGGTTCAGGAAACTTTTGAGCTCTGATGTTCAAGTCCCTGACAAACCAGTACATTCCTATTTGCTTCAAAAACTGGGACAAGTGTAAACAGTAGCTGATTAGCTTTTTGTTCTTTAGTTTAAATATATCTGTCTAAGGTGCTACCACTTAGGCAGAAGGTATGGCTGTGTAGCTTCCAGGGCCTCAAAGCATCTCAGAAATAATCAAACAGAGAACTTGAATGTGGAATGAGATCCACTTACTTCAGGGAGAGCATGGCCATGTCCAGTTTATCATACAGGATGGTGATATTCATTGCCTCGTGATGGCTTTACCAGGCGGCACATAACTCTTTGCCTAAATGTCCATCACATGCAGTTTTGAATGACCTATCCTGGGACAGATCTTCCTTCGGCTGATTTACACATTATGATCCAGGTGTTGGATGCCATTCTGAGTTTAAAGAAGGAGAGCCAGAGAGCCCATGAATAAGTATGGCTTGCCTTTGCCCAAATTTATTCAAATAAATTCACCAAGTATTTTGTGACTACTTATGGTCTGGGGACCCTGGAAATAAAGATGAAACAAAAGAAAGGATCTCAATTGTTTAAAAGTCTGCATTCTCATTCAGCATAAAGGACCAAAACTCATGACTCAAGGGACATAATTGAGCGTGCAATCTCAGTTGTCCAAATACACGGTGCTTACTTGGAAATAAGAAAAGAGAAACAAAATGCTTCAGGATGTGGATAGAACTTCAGCTGCCTTGAATCATTTGTAAAATGTGGTCCAATGGAGGAGGAGAGAGTGGGCAGGCCAGCATGAGCTAGCAGCACTGGCAAAAGAATGGAGATGTGGAGCAAGTATGGCCGATTCAGCAAGCTCTCAAGGCGTTGGCTTGTCTGTGAGAGAAATTTCCTGTTGGAACATGTATCACTTAGGATGGATTACAAGTGACAGGAAAATCCTAATTAACGGAGGAGCTTGTTTAACATAGAATTGTATTTCTCAGTAGTGTAAAAACGCGGAGGTATGTGGTCTGAGGAGGGTAGAAATGCTTTGATGTCAAGAACACAGATCTTTCCATCCTGTTGCTCCGTCGTTTATTAACTCCATGTCCAAAATCATCTTATTGTGCATATTGGCTTTTCAAGTTATCTGGGCATCATTCTAGCTGGGCATCACTCTAGCTAGAAAGAAGGAGGCAAAGCTAAGAGAAGAGCACATTTCCTTCCCTTAAAGACATTTTCTTCCTTTAATTACTTCCTGGTGGTTGCATACACAAGTCCACTGGATTCTCATGAATTCCATTGGCCACACTAAGATGCAAGGGAAGCCAAAAAATATAGGCTTTATTTCAGGCTGTCATGTGCTCAGCTAAAGCACAAATCAGAGGTTTTATTATAGTAGAAGGTAAGAACAGATAGAGGGAACAACTAGCCATCAGTGCCGCAGAAAGTGATGAGGAATATGGCAGATTACTTTAGTGAACCTAGATAGGGGCTCTGTAAACTTTTTCTGTGAAGGACTAGATAGTAAATATTTGAGGCTTTGTGAGCCACACAGTCTCTGGTGTAATTGCTCAACTCCGCCATAGACAGTTGTGCAAAAGCAGCCATAGACAATAGATAAGCAAAAGATAGAGGCTGTGTTCCGATAAAACCTGATTTACAGAAAGCAGGTGGAGAGCAAAGTTGGCCGTGGACTGTAGTTTTCTGATCCCTGGCCTAGATTATAAACTTGACTTGATCAATAGAGTCTTTGAACATTTCTTGTGAAGGGCAATGTGGAGAGAGCACGCCATGGTGGAAAACTCACCGAGCTGTTGCTTGGAGAGCTGGGGTGCAGTCCTAGTCTATCATAAATTAGATTTGCAAATTTGAGAAAGTCATTTTGACTCACAAAGTAAGTTTCCTCATTTTGCTAATGAGGAGATTTAACAGAAACTCTCTAAAGTTATTTTCAATTCTAGAAGACTGTGGCGATACTGGAGTTAAGATATCTAATTGGACATTGTAGCAGGAATCCTGGTGTGAAGTGATGAAGCCAGGGCAATAGCAGGAAAAGTGGAGAGAAAATTTCAAAGACATTTTAAAAGAAAAATAAACAGAAAATAAATGATTAATTAGATAAGGGGGTTAAGGAAAGTCACAGGTTTTGAATGGGGGGCTGCAGGGATGTTGGTCTCACTGCAAAGACAGCAACACGGAGGGAGATCCCATCACCAATAAACTCCCAGGCACAGGGCTTCTTCCCCGCCCTAGAGCTTCCCTTCTTTGCCAGGGGTCAGGAAACTTTTTCTGTAACGGGCCAAAGAGCAAATGTTCTAGGCTTTGTGTGCCAGACAGTCTCCATCATGACTGCTCAGCTCTGCCCCTGTGGTGTGACAGCAGCCACACACAGTGTGTCAGCAAACAGGCTTCACTGTGCTCCAATAAAATTTTAGTTTGGACCCTGAGATTTAAACTTCACATGATGTTCATGTGTCACCAAATATTCTTCTTTTGACTTTTTTTTCAACCATTAAAAAATGTAAAAACTGTTTTTAGCTTGCAGGCTGTACAAAAACATGTGATGGGCTAAATTTGGCCCGTGGGCCATAATTTGCCTTCTCCTGTTCTTTGTGCAAGCAATTCTCTAACGCTAAGAGTTCTGCCTTCTTGGGACATTCTCACTCTGCTTGGGAGTCTGGAAAGAGAAATGGGGCATGGGCAGCTGTAGCCGTTCTGTCCCCTTTGCTCTCAGGAGCCAGGAGCACCCTCTATTCTGCTCCTCCAGAGAGGAGCTGCCATTTGGGGATGTAACCCAGGGTGTATTAAGGAAAGCTCCTCTGGCCCAACACAGGGCACATCTGTTGATTTCTGGGATTCAGTATTGGGGAATTCATATGTCCACAAATACAAACTGAATCCTCCGATCCAGATGTATCTGAGCGACACTTTGACCTGCAACATATTTGATCTTATTGGGTTCAGAATTTGAATTTTTCATTTCCAGTATTGTGTTCTTCATTTTTGATTGGTTCTTTTTTATATTTTCCAGTTCTTTGTTGATGAGCTGTGTTCATCCAGTCTTCTCCCAAGATCAGTGAGCATCCTTATGAGATTTTGTTTGAACTCTTTGTCAACTAGGTCATTTATTTCTGTTTCATTTAGTCCTTTTTCTGGGGTTTTGTTCTGTTCCCTTGCTTGGAATGTATTCCTTTCTCTCCTCATTATGCCTCTTTCTCTGTGCTTATTTCTAAGTATTGGGTGAGTCAGCTATGTCTCCTGATCTTGGAGAAGTGACCTTATGTAAGAGATGCCTTTTGAGGCCCAGCAGTGTGCTTCCCTCTCATCACTAGTTCTAAATGATCCAGGGGTGACCCCTTTGCAGGCTACTTGTGTCCTTCTGCTGTGGGAGGGTTGCTCTTAATGCAGGTACCCAGAGAGTCTAGTCTTTCCTTCCCTGGACAGCTGTTTGTAAATCGGTTTGAGGAGCCTCAGCACCGTTGGCTACAAGGTCTAACAGCACATCCTGTAGCAGTTTTCCTCTTAATTGGGTTGGTACCCGGCATAGCTGGTTGCTAGGCTCAGGGGCTTACAGTTGTTATAGTCCTCAGGCCTACAAGGCTGTTGTCAGTTCTCTCAGGGGCGCAGCTGAGTGGGGCTGGCCCTAGGCACAGGAGCACTCAATTGTTTCAGGCTTTGGAAGGTGGGTCTGATCCTTTTTATGGCTATTTGTGAAGCACTGGTGTTCTGCCATTAATCAGCTTCACCCCCCCACAGGACCACACACACAGTCAACACAGTCCTGGTCCATGCACACTTCTCAACCCTCTGGAGCATACCCCAATGTCCCACTGCAGAGGCCCCCACATCTCCACCAAAGCCCCCCACAGTTCACCTAGTCCTCACACAAGCCCTGACCTACAGAGGCAGACACACTTGCCTGCCTGTAGAGGATCAAGCCACCCAGTCAATGCAGGCTGAAAAGTAGCCTGAGGACTTGCTGTCAGGTGGGGCCAGTCCCTAGGGCCAGCTGCCTGCCCTGGCTGAACTGGATTAAATCTGCACTCTAGTGGATGCGGCACACCCCTTGGCTACCAGGCCAGGGGAAGAACCTCAATGGCGCCCACCGGGGTCTGTGTCAGCACCCTGGACCAGGTCAGAGCAATGGCCCCCACCAATGTCTCAGTCTCCAGAAAGGTCCCTCTTCTCACCGAGATGCCCCCAGAGCCCACCAGATGAGTCTCTTTTCACCAAAGGACTGTCAGCCTTCTCTCTGGTGATTTTAGGTTGCTGAGATGGGTGAGTTTGTGCATGGGCCCTTTAAGACCCTGGTCTTTTCAGCTTTCATCCGATAGCTTTTCTGGGGATATCCTTGCTGTAGTTAACAGCCAGCAAAGCCAGATAGTAAGACCCTCATCTCAGTTGGGCTGAGTCTGAAGGATGCTTATAGCAGTATTGGCCCCGGCTCCGGACCTCACTCCTCCAGGGAGGGCTGTGAACCTTAGGGTGTCTCCCGCCTGGCCCACTGAGAAGCTCTGCTGCTCCCAAAGGTGGCTTTTTTCCTCTCCAGCAGGAATTTCTGCCTCTTCTGTCTTAGTCAGGACTGTCCCTTGTTATGGGGGTTCTTTTTACCCAGTTTTCAGTTTTATATCCAGGTGGTTTTTTTCAAAAATAGTTGTAACCTGGTTGTGTTGTGGGAGGAGATGAGTTCAGAGTGCTTACACCGCCATCTTGACGAGATCTGGGTTCAGAATTTGAACAGTAAGAGGAGACAGTGCACCAGGCTACCTCAAAGACCTCGGAAATTGATATCTGCTCACAGAGACCTACATGTCATTGTTTCAGGGACTCACTCACAGACATTAGTGACTGGAACATACTAGTTAATGGGCAAATGAATGAATGTGTACATACTAAGCCATGGGAAGGCCCAACCTGATACTAGGAATAGGACTCTGAAATGGGGGTGGGGAAGCAGAGATACCCAAACTGGGTCCATCCTCCTGCTGTTTTGAAACTGCCTGTCAGCTGATGTGTATAGTTGTCATTGGTTTTACTCAAGCTATTAGGATTAATAAGAAAGACTGAGGCAACTGAGAACTTAATTTAAGCCATTAAACTCTTCCTATTATGGTAATATTGAATTTACTTTAGAGACATAAGCATAACTAATATGTCTTTTTTAAATTTTGAGGAGCTGTTTGAGAAAAAAATAGTTAACTTCCTTCTAATAAGAAATGTGCTGTTGCACATCTCAGACGCAGGGAGAGAGAAAATCTATGAAAAAGAGATTTACTTGGATTCCTAATTAATGCATATAAATACAACAGACAAATTGACAGCAATTACTGAAACTGCCATCCAGATTTAACACCAGTACTAAAGGAGTTTACATTTTTGCTTTGTAAGCAATCTGGCCTCACTTTTTCATTCTCTCCTCAGTAAGGTTTCTCCTCTTCTAGACAAGTTGGTCTAGAAAAGACACCTGTAGCCCTTCCTGTGGCATCTGTTCCTAGTACTTCATTGACTGGGTACCCTGTCTACCTTGCCTGCCCAAATGCAACCCTTTCTTCAACACGCAGCCCAAGTTCCCCCTCCTTTAGGATGTCTTCTCTGACTATCTGGCCCTTATCCATTATCCTCGTCTCTAAACTCCATAGCATGAATAACTGATTCCCTTTGCTCAGCAGGATGGATGTTATTAACATTTCTTACCTCCTAACAAACGTTCCTCACATTTCCTACTTACTTAACATGCCTGCTCCCATTGGGCATATGCAGATCTTGACAAAACGGATAGAGAAGTATTTTCTGGATGTGCAAACTCATTTTGTTGCAAAGTATTTATAAAATCATTTTATATGTATTGAGTGACTATAAATGGCACACTGGGAACAGTTAGTCTTTGTGCAATTGGGCCGAATTGAGACAGATTGTGGATTATGTTCATTTCCAGTGTTTTAATGTGACTCCATCTTTTTCTCTCCTATTTAAGAAAGCCTAGCAGAATAAAAGTGAAAGTGGAGATTGGTATTATGGGGTATTCCATTCATCTAGCATTGGGAAAAAAATCAGCAAAAATTTAGTGGTTTAGTGGCTTAAAACAACACTATTAATTTTGCTCACAAATCTGCCATTTGGGCACGGCTTGAGGGGATGGGTCCACTAGGTGTCAGTAGCGATGGTTGAGTCAGGGGCTGAAAGGGCCACTTCCAGGGTGGCTCCGTCACGTGGCTGGAAGCTCAGCCAGTGCTGGGAGATGAAGGCCTTGGTTCCTTTCCACATGGGCCTCTCTATGGGCTTTCTCACAGATGGTAACTGGTTTCCAAGAGCAAACATCCCAAGAAAACACGGCACTTTAATGACCTTGCCTCAAGAGTCACATAATGGTGATCTTCCCTAGTCTATTGGCTGAGGCAGTATCAAAAGCTTACCCAGGTTCAATGCCACCAGCCTGGTGGTGTAGTGGTTAAGTTCACATGCTCTGCTTCTGTAGCCTGGGGTTCATAGGTTTGGATCCCAGGCGCAGACCTAGCACCACTTGTCAAGCTGTGGTGTGGTGACATCCCACATAAAATAGAGGAAGATTGGCACAGATGTTAGCTCAGGGCCAATCTTTCTCAAAAAAAAAAATCTTACCCAGATTCAAGAGGAGGGGACATTAATGCTACCTCTTGATAATGAGTGGCAAGATTCTAGAAGAGTATGTGGGATGGGAGGTGTTATTGGATTCATCTTTGGAAAATATGATCTGTCACAATGGAGTCTGCTTTGGAAGAAACTAACAACTGGTTGCAACATACTAGTATTTTAACCACACTTCTGTAAGTGACCTGCTAGTTTATCCCATGTTCTGGATTTAAGTTTAAATTGGTCTTGAATTATTATCTCATTGTCTCATGTGTGCATGCTTTATACCCCAAACTAGATTAAAGGGAAAGGACCATGTCTTATAGTTTTTAACCACCCACAATGCTTGGCAGAATGCTGGACACCTAGCTGATTCAAGAAGTGTTCATTGGGAGGTGAGCAGAGAAGGGTTTGTGCCATAAATTCCATCTAAATAAAGACATGAGACTAATGTTTTAAATAAAACCCAAAGTAAACATCCAATTGAGTATTGTAAGCCATCTTGGGAGGTTCCACACTTGTCCCAGCATGAATGCTCTCACTGATACGTTTAAAATTTCTCATCCCAGCTTGTTTCTTGGGCTCTAGAAGATGCCTGGAGATGTCTGAGGTTTGGGGATTGGAGGGCTGGACAGCAGCACAAGATGGAGGAAGTTCACTGAAAATCGTCAAAGCTTTGCCGACAGGCTTGCCCAGATGCACCACTGATGGGCATCCAAGTTGCATGTGTGCACACACACACATCTATCTATATATACACACACAGATGGTAGGTAGATAGATGATCAACCTACGTAAGTAGATACATTGATCATCGATCGTGTCCCTTCTCTGCACTTCCACTGCAGTCATCATGAACTAAACCTCTGTCCTCTCCCTGGGGCACACCATTCTCTGTCCCATTGTTCTCTCTGTTTCCACACTGGCACTCTTACTTTGAGTTCATACCGTAGCAACAAGAATGGTCTTTTAAAAATGTAAATTAGAATTCTGATTCATGCTACAACGTGGTGAACCTGGAGAACATTATGCTAAGTGAAAGAAGCCAGACCCCAAAGGACAAATACTGTCAGATTCCTGGCCCTGCTCACCCTACGGCCTCTCCACTCACCCCTGCTTTTGTCCAGTGGGGCTCTGGGCCACATTGCCTCTGTGTTGTTCCTGGAACAGGCTCACAGTGTTCCTCAGGGCCGTTTCCCCTGCTGTGCCCTCATCTGGAATGCTCTTCTCTCAGAATTTTCCAACGCTCCCTATTTCCTTCAGGTCTCTGCTCAGCTGTTAGCTTCACTGAGAGAACTTTCTTCCTCATCTTATTTAAGAAGGATGCTCAACACTCCTCCAACAGAACAGTGGTCTGTCCCTCTGCCCAGCTTGTCTTTTCTCCATAAAAATCATCACTAACAGACATCATGTTGTTAATGCTCTTTGTTTATTGTCTGTCTCCTGCCTTACAGCACAAACTCTCGGGGGTCAGGGCCTTGTGTGTCTTGCACTCTGCTGCATCCCCAGGATCCAGAACAACGCTCAAATGATTGAATGGATAAAATAAAAACATGCCCTTATATTTACTAGTAAATAATCTACTTAAATAATAATTTATTTAATATTTAAATAATTTAAAAATACCATAGCATATATCCTCAAAATAATCCAGGAATACAGTCATGGGTCGCTTAACAACAGGGACGCCTTCCGAGGCAGGCATCGTTAGGCAATTGCATCGTGGTGCGAACATCACGGAATGTACTTACACAAACCCAGGGGGTGTAGTCTATTAGACAGCTAGGCTTCATGGTACTAATCTTATGGGACCACCATCACCTATGTGGTCCATTGTTGACTGAAACGTTGTTATGATGCACAACTAAATATCTTACAAATAATCCTGGGGGGTTGTCAGGGATATATTATACACCTTACATACAATCATATTTAATGTCTATTATGCTCTAAAATATGTGGTTATAATTCTCACAGCTCATCTTTATTGTGTGTTTCCAATGTTCCAGGCACTGAGGTGAGAGCTTTATATGTATTATCTTATTCACTCCTAATAATTGTATAAGTTACATAAAATATTCTCACTTTGTAGATGAGAAAGCTGAGATTTAAAGCAATCACTTGCCCGGCGTTACTCAGCTAGTGGCACTGCTCTGAACCCAAATGGCTATCCACCAAACGGGCCACAGAACAGATGCTGAAAATCAGGGGTTTGCAAACATCACGATGAATCAGAATCACTTGGGGAGTTTCAAGATGATCTTCACGTCTCAAACCTAGACCTGTGTGTTAGATTGATATTTTGAACTAATAACTAAAGAATTCTCAAACCTATTCTTTTTCTTATTTCCTCTCCTATTGAGTGACCTTTGCATCAGGTGAGGGCCCACAGATCTCAGAACAAAGAAGTCATTTAAAGCCCTAAATGGAGTTTTTGAATTCAAAGCAGACACAGCAATCAGAAAAACAAACCTTTCTGATCTCCTTTTGATTTTCAAAATCAAGCCAAATCAACCCCAAACCACTGAGTGGGAATATCAGGATCCATATCTGTGAAAGGAAGGTTATCAGATTCGACTATAAGCAATAGGCTGGAAAAAGAATAGACAAGGAGCTCTTCCTCCCACCCAGAGAAGAGGTGAAAGCCCCCCAGGACTGGCTGCAGAGACTGCCCACGTCCCCTCTCTCACCTCATCCCCATCGTGCAGTTGGCTGCCATCCTCGGGAATGCGGAGTGCTGAATTGGGGAAGCAGTTATCAGGGAGCAACAGTGGGGATCAATCCCAGTGGGACTCTGCCCCCTGAACCAGTTGATGAATCCACCTAGCTGGGCAGAGAGAAGCGGTCATGAAAGTCAGGCAGCTTCTATCTCTGTCCTAAGTGTCGCCTGAAAAAAGATTTTTAAGGAATGCCATGCTTTATTCTGTTCTTATCTTGGAACTCTAAATTCCAAGTTGATTTCTCTCTCCTTCTCCCTCCCCCACCACCAGCTTTTGTGTGTGAGTATGCGTCTGTGTCTTTTTTGAGGAAGATTAGCCCTGAGTTAACATCTGCCTCCAATCCTCCTCTTTTTTCTGAGGAAGACTGGCCCTGAGCTAACATCCATGCCCATCTTCCTCTACTTTACATGTGGGACACCTACCACAGCATAGCTTGACAAGCAGGGCCATGTCTGCACCCTGGATCGTGCGCACTTAACTGCTGCGCCTCTGAGCCGGCCCCTATATATGTGCTTCATACCTTGGAATCATTGAATACTTTCGATGAAAATTACTTTAAAAATGGAATTGAGAGTCCCCACTGCTATCAACAGAAGACCCAGATCTACACCATCTGAGGCCTTGGGGACAGGACCACAGTAGCAAAATACAGATCAGATTCTCCCACGCTGAGACAGAAAGCCCCTTCTGAGTTTGAATTTCAGCTCCTTCCTTATTTTCCTATTGCCTGAAATTATCTGGATTTGTCTTCCACTCTTACTCGTTTAAGAAAATAAACTTGCGGGAGAAGAGCCAAGATGGCGCCGTGAGTAGTCCTCTTTGTCTCTCGCCCTTCGAGTCTACAATTATTTGGACACTTATCGCTTGACAAAGGATATCCAGACAGCATCTCAGGACGTCTGAGACACCCACGCGACTATACATCGGAAGGCGGATGGACTTTCCTCCGGGAGGATGTGGAAATAGGTGAAAACTCTCCGACCCCGACGGGCAGCCTAGTACCCGCAAGCGGCTTTCTTCCAACGGACGCCCCCAGAGGATCCACACACATCTAGGGCAGGAGCGAGAACACAACAGAGGAGCGACGGTGGAAACAGGTGACCAGAACCCTACCTAAACCCCTGCAATTACTCCTAAACGCAGAGGGAAACTTTGGAGTTGCACACCTGAGCCCGCGGGGAGAGTCTCTCCCCGCCATTGGCGGGGGGATCCAGCCTGGTGCTCGGGGCGCCCGGAGGGTCCCAGAGAGAGACACGGAGGGCACGGAGATCTCCCAGCTGCCGTTGCCCGCCCCGTGGGACTAGGGATTGCCGGAGATCTCGGAGAGGACCGGGGCCGGGGGAATTTTCAAAGGCCGGTTCTGCGACCCAGAGGGGAAGCGCTGGAGCTCCGCCAGGCAGCAGACAAAACTCTCTGTCTGCCATTAGCAGAGGGGCCACGCCCAGCATTCACGGCTCCGGCAGAGGCCCGGAGAGAAGCCCTGAGGGCGGGGCGACCCCCAGCTGCCGTTGCCCGCCCCGTGGGGCTAGGGATTGCTGGAGATCTCAGAGAGGACTGGGGCTGGAGAGAGTTCCAGAGACCCAGCTTAGTAGCCTAGGGGGAAACCCTACAGGCTCACAGCAGCCTTAGGGAAAGCCTCTGCACAGCACCAGTAGAAGGCACCCAGCCGCCAGCCACAAGGCTGGAAGACCCCAGGGCAAAAGCAGCATAGCTAGGTGTACTAACCACAGACTGTAGAAGATGCCAATAGCTCTCCTGTGACCCATAGAGGACAAGTGAGATTTGGTGGGTGCCGACAAATATAAGTGATCCCACCCCTGGCCGTTGGAAAAGCCCATAACACCGTTGCAGACCCCAAGGAGAGAGCACATTTAGGTGGGCTGCAACAGTAGGCACCTGCAGCCTGAAGCCCCCCTGTGACGGCCCCCACGGCAGAGGAGGGAATCCAAAGGGCCACTGTGGCTACGAAGAGGGGCCCAGGCCCAGTTAGCAACTAGGGACAGGGTTCCTGGTTGGTGAAATATAAACAGCTGCTCCTCCCACCGCAGCAGCTGAAACAAGTGAAAGGAGCAACTAAACTCTATCTCCATGCGGAGGCACAAATCAACAACATCAAGCAATATGAAAAAATACATTAAATCTCCAGAACAGAAAGAAAGCAACAAATACACAGAAAACAATCCCAAAGAAAATGAGATATATAACCTAAATGACGATGACTTCAAAACAGCCATCATTAAGATTCTCAATGAGTTAAGAGAGAATTCTGACCGACAACTCAACGAGTTCAGGAGCTATGTCACAAAAGAGTTTGATACGATAAAGAAGAACCAAACAGAAATATTGGAAATGAAGAACACAATAGAGGAGATTAAGAAAAATCTAGATGCTCTGAACAGTAGGGCTGATAATATGGAGGAAAGAATTAGCAATTTGGAAGATGGCAATATAGAATTGTTGCAGGCAGAGGAGGAGAGAGAAGCAAGACTTAAAAGAAATGAAGAAACTCTCCGAGAATTATCAGACACAATTAGGAGATGCAACGTAAGGATTATAGGTATACCAGAGGGAGAAGAGAAGGAGAAAGGGGCAGAAAACCTATTCAAAGAAATAATGGCTGAGAACTTCCCAAATCTGGTGAGGGAGATGGATCTTCAGGTGACAGAAGCCAATAGATCTCCAAACTTTATCAATGCAAGAAGACCAACTCCACGGCATATAGTAGTGAAGCTAGCAAAAGTCAACGACAAGGAGAAAATATTAAGGACAGCCAGGCAAAAGAAACTAACCTACAAAGGAACCCCCATCAGGCTATCAGCAGATTTCTCAGCAGAAACTTTACAGGCTAGAAGAGAGTGGAATGATATATTCAAAAATCTGAAGGACAAAAATCTACAGCCGAGAATTCTCTACCCAGCGAAAATATCCTTCAAATACGATGGAGAAATAAAAACTTTCCCAGATAAACAAAAATTAAGGGAGTTCATTGCCACAAAACCTCCTCTTCAGGAAATCCTCAGGAAAACCCTCATTCCTGAAAAATCCAAAAAAGGAAAGGGGCTACAAAACCAAGAGCAGAGGAGATAAGTAGAAGGACAACAACAGAGAGTAGCAGCTCTACATCAGAACAGATTAAACCATGGGACGAGAAACAAAGGAAACTGAAGAAAACCGGAAAACAAGACACAAAATGGGAGTGGTAGGCCCCCACGTCTCAATAATCACTCTAAATGTAAATGGATTGAACTCCCCAATCAAAAGACACAGAGTGGCAGGATGGATCAAAGAACAAGATCCAACAATATGCTGCCTCCAGGAAACACACCTCAGCCCCAAAGACAAACACAGACTCAGAGTGAAGGGATGGAGAACAATACTCCAAGCTAATAATGAACAAAAGAAAGCAGGTGTCGCTATACTAATATCAGACAAGGTAGATTTCAAAGCAAAACAGATAAAGAAAGATAAAGAGGGACAGTATATAATGATAAAAGGGACTCTCCACCAAGAAGACATAACACTTATAAATATATACGCACCCAACACAGGAGCACCAAAATTTGTAAAGCAACTCTTAATAGAACTAAAAGAAGACATCAACAACAATACAATAATAGTAGGGGACCTCAACACACCATTAACACCAATGGACAGAACATCCAGACAGAAAATCAACAAGGAAATAATAGAATTAAATGAAAAATTAGACCAGATGGACTTAATAGATATATATAGAACACTTCATCCAAAAACAGCAGGTTACACATTCTTCTCAAGTGCACATGGAACATTCTCAAGGATTGACCATATTTTGGGAACCAAAGCAAACATCAATAAATACAAGAGAGTTGAAATAATATCAAGCATCTTTTCTGATCATAACGCTATTAAACTAGAAATCAACTACAAGAAAAAAGCAGAGAAAGGTGCAAAAATGTGGAGACTAAACAACACGCTTCTCAACAAACAATGGATCATTGAAAAAATTAAAGAAGAAATCAAATATTATCTGGAGACAAATGAAAATGAGAACACGACATACCAAATCATTTGGGATGCAGCAAAAGCAGTCCTAAGAGGGAAATTCATCGCAATACAGGCTCACCTCACTAAACAAGAAAAAGCTCACGTAAGCAACCTCAAACGACACCTAACAGAACTAGAAAAAGAAGAACAAACAAAACCTAGAGTCAGTAGAAGGAGGGAAATAATAAAAATAAGAGCAGAAATAAACGATATTGAAACAAAAAAGACAATAGAAAGGATCAATGAAACAAAGAGTTGGTTCTTCGAAAGAATTAACAAAATTGACAAACCCCTAGCCAGACTCACCAAGAAAAGAAGAGAGAAAGCGCAAATTAATAAAATCAGGAATGACAGAGGAGAAATCACAACAGATACCAATGAAATACAAGAGATCATAAGAGAATACTATGAAAAACTATATGCCAACAAATTGAACAACTTGGAAGAAATGGACAAATTCCTAGACTCCTACAATCTCCCCAAACTGAATCAGGAAGAAATGGAGAATCTGAATAGACCAATCACAAGTAAGGAAATAGAAACGGTAATCAAAAACCTCCCCAAAAACAAGAGTCCAGGACCAGACGGCTTCTCTGGAGAATTCTACCAAACATTCAAAGAAGACTTAATACCTATTCTCCTCAAACTGTTCCAGAAAATTGAGAAAGATGGAGAACTCCCTAACACATTCTATGAAGCCAACATCACTCTGATCCCCAAACCTGACAAGGACAACACAAAGAAGGAGAACTACAGGCCGATATCACTGATGAACATAGATGCAAAAATCCTCAACAAAATTTTGGCAAACCGATTACAGCAATACATCAAAAAGATTATACACCATGATCAAGTGGGATTTATACCAGGGACACAGGGATGGTTCAACATCCGCAAGTCAATCAACGTGATACACTACATCAACAAAATGAAAAACAAAAACCACATGATCATCTCAATAGACGCAGAGAAAGCATTCGACAAGATCCAACACCCATTTATGATAAAAACCCTCAGTAAAATGGGTATAGAAGGAAAGTACCTCAACATAATAAAGGCCATATATGATAGACCCACAGCCAACATCATACTCAATGGACAAAAGCTGAAAGCCATCCCTCTGAGGACAGGAACAAGACAAGGGTGCCCACTTTCACCACTCCTATTCAACATAGTACTGGAGGTGCTGGCCAGAGCAATTCGGCAGGAAAAAAAAATAAAAGGAATCCAAATAGGTAACGAAGAAGTAAAACTCGCGCTGTTTGCAGACGACATGATCTTATACATAGAAAACCCCAAAGAATCCACAGAAAAACTATTAGAAATAATCAACAACTACAGCAAAGTAGCAGGGTATAAAATTAACGTGCATAAATCAGTAGCATTTCTATACACTAACAATAAACTAACAGAAAAAGAACTCAAGAACTCTATCCCATTCACAATCGCAACGAAAAGAATAAAATACCTTGGGATAAACTTAACCAAGGAAGTGAAGGATCTATACAATGAAAACTACAAGACTTTCTTGAAAGAAATAGGCGATGACATAAAGAGATGGAAAAACATTCCTTGCACATGGATTGGAAGAATAAACATAGTTAAAATGTCCATACTACCTAAAGCAATATACAGATTCAATGCTATCCCAATCAGAATCCCCAGAACATTCTTCACAGAAATTGAACAAACAATCCTAAAATTCATATGGGGGAACAAAAGACCACGAATTGCTAAAGCAATCTTGAGCAAGAAAAACAAAGCCGGCGGAATCACAATCCCCGATTTCAAAACATACTACAAAGCTACAGTGATCAA
>NC_060281.1:2928914-2979862 GCF_021613505.1 Equus quagga
GTTACCAAAGGCTCTGACTTCTGTCGTGGTCGGATGCCCTCTCTTGCTAGGTTCTCTCTTGGCTTTCTCACTTGATGAAGCAAGCTACCATGTGGAAGAGCCTCATGTGGCAAGAAACCGCGGGTGGCCTCTGACCAACAGCCAGCAAGGAAGGCCCTCAGTGCAACCACTCACAGGGAAGGAATTCCTGCCATCAGCCACTTAAGCAAACTTGGAAGTGGATTCTCAGGTGGGCCTTGAAAGGATTACAGCCCGGCCAACACTGTGACTGCAGCCTGTGAGACACCCCGGCGCAGGGAGCGCAACTAAGCTACATCTGGTTTCCTGACCTACAGAGACTGTGAGATAATAAATTTTGTTTTAAACCTCTAAATTTTGGGGGTAATTAGTTACTCGGTAATAGATAACTAATACAGTTAGTTATGTGTGATAACTAAAGCAAACCTTAATCCTATCATACACAAGAAAATGAAATGCAGCCCTACTTTGGAAAATATAATAACCATTCCCTATCAGGTGATTGATAAGCAAGTAGGTATTTATTTTCCTTTGCGTGACTTTCATTCCTTTCTTGAAAAGGATTCATCAATGAGAAACTAGTATGGGGTTGAAAAAACAAAAGATAGTGAGTTTCAAAGTTTGGCTTTCCAGCATGAATTATTTCAAACTTCATGCACTGAGTGCCATGCTCAGGGTTTGGCAGGTGCCAAGTTTTGGTAAACGTTCCCAATAGCATTTTCTTTTTGCTCTGCACCAAATGACACAAATTTATGTTTGACCTCAATGATAATTTTGTCCGTAAGTCTATATTGTAAACAAATACCATTTGACCAAAAAGCAATAAATGTAAAAACAAGACTGTAGGCAGTTTTGGGCCTAGAGTCACCTGAGCTTGTGATCCACCCTGTGGACACCTCTGCGTGTGCATGAGTGTGGAGTCCCCGGAGCAACAAGAATCTCTATTTTGCAAAGATTCCATTGTAAATCTCTTTGGGAATTCTCCCACCAATCCCGTGTTGGAGGAAAGGCTATAAAAGGGATTCACTCACCTCATTAGAGAATTATAGTCCAGTGATATTAAAATGACGGTGGTCTAAAATGCCAATTACTCATTATTTCTTGCAAATCTTCTGTCTCACAAATCAAATTTGGGTTTGCCAATTAGGTTTTACTTAGCTTCCTCTGGTGTGATGAAAGACAGCTTCTACTGTGACCAGCTGCCTATGGAGGATGAAAAGCCTGGAAAGCCAAGAATAAATTAGCTTTTGACCAATGGTAGGCAGCTTGCCGTGGTCTTTGCCTCAGATAGATGTTTAGTAAATACAGACCCTTCATGGCTGGAAACCTTCATCCTGTGCTGTTTGTACCCGATTCGTATTGTTGAATGGCCTTCCTCCGTGAACTCAATGTTTCCTGGGAGACAAGTGTTATGAGTGACTTATTAAGATAATCTCGCGGGAAAAATAAAAAAGAATGATTGCTCTTCAATGATGACACTTTGTTTAATGGGGCAATATTTTTCCTTACAGAACCTATTGCTTTCTGGCTCAGGGTAATGAGTGAAGGCAGGCAGAGCTGTAGTCTGACATCAGTTATCCCGGGGTGGGAGGGGTGGGACATTGACCCCCAACACCAGATGCAACTGACAGTGGGAATGAAGCTGCCACACTGGAATCGCTTACTATTTTTGTTTTTGTTTTCACAGAAACAATATACACTGCGAAATGTAAATCAGTGAGGAGGCTGGGCTAAGTTTCCAGAGGTTGGTATAAAAAATATTTATAAAGAGGATTATAAAGAGGATTTATAAAGAGGATTAATAACATCTAGACGATTAAGTAGGCTTTTTTCCTTCAGATCTCATAAGAAATATTTGTATTCATCTTCATGGTCGTATAATTTATTGGGTTTATTAATAATTGCTCATTTTAGGAAATTTAGAGAATACAAAACATGCAAAAATGTGAAAACAGAAATGTCCCGTACTCTCACTGCTTAGAGATAACTGCTGTGTTATATCCTGGCATAAATATGTGTGTGTGTTTGTGCACGTGTGTCCATCTTTGCCACTTACAGTCTAATCCTAAACAAATGACTGAATCTCCCCATGCTTTGACTTCTCCATCTGTGAAATGATGCTGATGATAGCATTTTCATAGGATTTTTGTGAAGATTAAATAAATTTATACACATATATGCCTGGCACACAATAAGTAAAAGCTATTCTTCTCATGAATGCATAGTCTGATTCAAATTGAGATTATAGTATACAAATGTTTTTTAAAATTTAGCAATATTTTAGGAAAATTATTTCTAGTTCATGAAATAGTATTTTATGATACGATTTTAAATGGCTAAATAGTATTTTATCAATGAATGTATCACAATTAATTGAACCAATTCCTTCTTATTGGGTGTGTTATTTTTGTTATTATAGTTAAAATTCAACCTCTTTTTATCTCCATCTTCACCAAAGAGCTGACTGTTTAAAATAAAGATACAGAGGCGGGCGATTCTTGAATCAAATGGCATTTATGATTTAAAGACTTTTTGTAAATATTGCCCAATTGCTCACCAACTTATACCTCCCATGGAATAAACCAACACCAAAATCAAAAGCCTGTAACAATTTTATATGGATAAAAACAATATTTTAATTTCCATTTTTTATTACTAGTGAAGCTGATTTTTATGTTTATTGATCATTTCTATTCCTTTTCTTTCTTTTCGTTTTTTTGTCTGGATGATCATCACTGAAATCTTTATTTAATTGCCTTTAGATATAAATTTAGAGAAACTGATAAAGAAGAAAAGAAAAGGAAGCGTTCTCTTTTTATATCTTTGATTTAGGACACTTGACAGCCACCTGCTACTCCATTAAAACACAGAGAAATTTAGTTTCAAAAGTTTTCAGCTTAACTAAAAGCTGACAAGGGTGATTAAATCAGTTAATGTCTGAACTGATCTGGTTTAAAAAACAGAAAGTAAGTGCGGTTTCCTTGACTTGCTTCCACACGGGGGCTCTCAATGTTGCTGAACTTCATTTCTGGAAGAAATTTTTCTTTTTAGAGAAAAGAATGCTAATATGAATATTTCCTTAATAGTCAGAGAATTCCATTTTGATGATTAAATACCTTGGTCTTTAGGAATGTTCCATGATTCTATGTGAAATATAACATAAAGCAAAACGTCACAGATAATATGATTACACAGAAAATTTAAGAGAATCTACAGGCAAACTATTTGAACTGAGAAATGAGAGCAACATGTTGGCTGAATACAAAACTTTTTACACAAAACTCAACAGCATTTCTATACACCATCAAACGAATTAGAATGTGTGATTTCAAAAGTTCATTCAACATAGCAAAAAAAACTATATAGTATTGTTGCAAGATAAACTGAGACACATCAAAATTTTCAAAAGTTTATTTGACCATACATCAATTTGAATCAGAAGGTGCCAAACCAGAAGTGGTTAGGAGGGCTCCACCAATGGGAACTGGGAGAGAGGTTTTTATAGAGAAGATCCGGAAGCTAAGCAAGGAAATAATTTGATTTGCTGTAGCTTAGGCAGCTGCCTTATTTGGGAAAGCTGAGCTGGCTGTTTGTGATTGGCCGCCCTTAAGTTTCATTTTTTTCAGATTCAAGTGCATTGACTCTGGCTTAGGTTTTGTTTGCTTGTAGGCCACCAGGGCATTAGAGCCACCTCAGTCTAATGGCCTCCTTGTTTAATTACTTTCACGGTACCTAGGAACAAATATAACAAAAGTCATTCAGGTCTATTTTGGAGTACATCTTAAACCTTTGATGAAGGTAGACCTAATAAGTGGAGAGAAACACCATGTTGTATGTGGAAAGACTCAACATTGTAACTGTTTCCATTTTGCCCAAATTAATAAATTCAATGCTAGTCTAAGAAATCCCACAAGTACTTTTCTTGGAACTTGATAACGTTATCCTTAATTCAGATGGAAGAGGGAAGAGCAAAGAATAGCCAAGAGAATTTTAAAGGAGAAGGAAGAAGTGATGTTTATTTATCCTACTAGATTTCAAAACTTTTAAAGTCATCATAAGCAATTCAGTGGCTGTTGGTACTGGATTAGATAAATAGGCCAAATTGAACAAAATAAAAAAAAATCTAGGAATAGGACTAAGTTCATAGTATCTTATGAAAGGATGAGTTTGCACTATAGGTTCATGAAGAAAGGTAGCTATTCAATATATGTTGCTGAGACAATCACTATATATATATGGAAAAAAGTAAAGTAATATTCTCAACTTGTACTTTTTTGCACAAAACTTTCAGGTATATTAAAGACAAATACAAAAAAGCCAAATTCTAAAACTTCCATGAGAAAAATGGGAGGCAATCTTTATGACATGAGGGTAATGAAGTTTCTTAAATAAGATACAAAATGCACAAACCATAACAAAAATATTGATCAATTTTTCCATGTCAAAAGACACCATTGAATGTGAAAATAAGTCACAGATTTGGAGAAGATATTTGCAAAGCATAGATCTGGCAAAGGGTTGATATGCCAAACACAAAAACATCTACCCCCTCCAAAGCAAAGAAGCACATATATCTATCATCTGTCATCTATCTATTTGTCTATCTATCATCTATCTATCATCTGTCTACCTACCTATCTATCTTCTACCTACTTGTCTGTCTATCATCTAACTATCTATCTATCACCTATCTATTATCTGTCTATCTATCATCTGTCTATCATCTAACTACCTATTATCTATCTATCTTCCATCTATCTATCATCTATTTGTTATCTCTCTATCATCTGTCTATCTATCTATCTAGCCACCTACCTACCTACCTACTTACTTACCTACTTACCTACTTACCTACCTATGATTCAGAGAAGAAAGCTGAGTGGCTCATAAACACATGAAAATATGTTCAACCTCACTCATTGAACCAGTCAGGATCCACTCAGGAGACGTTAATCATACTGCTAATTTAAAGAGGGAAATTTTAATATAAAAGATTAACAAGTAAAAAGTGGTTAACTGCTAAAAGAAGCTTAAAAGGACTCTAAGGATACAGAAGTGGCAAATGCAGCAAGCAGCTCCTCCCTCTAAGCCGAGGGAGAACAAACAAGCAAGGAATTAAGAACTTAGAATACTCTGCCTCCCTCTCCTGAAGCTGCCAACGGGAAGAAACTTGCCAGAAGACCTGGGCTGGAACCAGTCCATAGTAGCAGCCAGCCAGGTGGCTGAGAAGCTGCGGCAGAGGGCATGGTTAAGCTGGGTCAGACCACGCAGGCCACGGAGGTGAGTACACGTGCCCAGGCCTCTTGCCTCTCAGTTTGCTGCTGCTGTGCTGGGCAGGAAAAGCACCCTGGCTGGAGGAGGGGATGCCCCATCCTCTTGCCATGTTTTGGCTGTACTCCCCCCAGTGACCTCTCCTGACAGAGCCTAACATACAAGGACAAATATGAATAGGGCACAGCTCCAGGATCACAGAGCAGAGCAAAAAAGGGTGGACTTGGAGCTGAGAGCCAGTAAATTGATAACTGGCACATTGTTAATCAGGAAAATGCATGTAAAATAACAAGGGGACACCACTCCCCAAACTGAAACAGAGGTGATAACACCAAGTTGGGATGTGGGGCAACGAGAGCAATCACCCATTGCTGGTGAGAATGTCAACAAAGCTATTTTAAATAACAATGTGTAAATTGAGCAAAGCTGAAGACGTGCACACCTTGTTGCCTGGAACGCTGCTCCTGGGAACATGCAATGGAGGAGATCTTGCACGTGTGTGCCAGATGTGTAGGATGATATCTATTTCAGATATATTTTTAATGACCCCAAATTGGGCACAACATAAACGTCTATCGGTAGGGGTATTACATGGTAAATTGTGGTGTTTTTTAGTGGTATTTTAACTATGCAGCAATTTGAAAGGATGAATTATGTCTACAGCTATCTGCATCGAAAATTTCCAAAACAATGTTGAGTTAAAAAAAAGAAAGTTGCAGAAGTTCTCTTTAATATGACATCATTTATATACATTTTAAAAACACACAAAACAATTCTCTGTATCAGAGATTAGGAACCTTTTCTCTAAAGGGCCAAATAGTTAATATTTTGGACTTCGTGGGCCACGTATAGCGTCTGTTGCACACATGCTTCTTTTTTCCCAACCCTTTAAAAATATGAAAGCAATTTTAACTCATGGGCCATACAGAACAGGCCACACTGGGTTTGGTGCACAGACTATAGTTTGCTGACCTCTGCTCTGTGATGTTTATGGAGACGCACACACGTGAAACATGGATGGGAAGGTCGAATAACAGCTGCGGCTCCTTCTCAGAGGGCTGTGACAAAGTCAGGTTGGTGGATTATGGTAGAATCCTAGTATTTGCTGGCTCTGGAAAGTGAGTATGTAATGTATGTCCCTTCCTGTCATCTGTATGTTTAATATATTTCATAATTAAATATAACTTGAAAAATGTATAATGAAGCCACGGGCACACATAACCTGCAGGCTGAGATTAGCGAAGCACAGGTAGGATCTGGTTGAAATAGGCAACTGAGAATTGTTTTTCTTTAATTTTTGTATTATTTCTTGAATACCTACTTTTAGAATTAAAGATGTGAGTATGTCTCCTCTGTAATATTAGTTTGTAGTTGTTTTACACAATATTTAGGAAGAGATGAGGGCAAATCTATTTAAGAAAACAAAACATGAAGAAGGTAAGAGTGGGGTCTAGAGATGGAAGAGATCATTGTTTGAGGCAGATGTTGCCTTTGTGATGAGAGAAAATGAGAAAGGCATAATATCAGAGAAACCGAACTTTTAAAATGATGGGTTTAAATTTTAAGGCATTATCTTTGTGCACAATGCCCATATTATGGATTGGGGGGTAAGACATTTGCTTCTGTTCTTAAATTCTTATGGGGCAGCAGCAATACTTGAGTTAGAATAAAAATCATCACAGATTTTGTTTAACAGTGGTAGCTGTCTGATTTAAAATACCTTGGATTATAGTTGTTTCTGTTATTGGTTTGTAATGACAGAAGGCAGGTCACAGGGAGCAGTGCTTTGCAGAAATGTCAGGAGATAGTCATAGCCATTTTCAAAGGGCTGGAGTCCTTAGGTTTCTGTTATGTCTTTGTTGAAGGTCACGGGGCATCCTTTCCTTATGTGCAATGTTACGTGGTATAACATTAAAAATGAGTAGTCGCCTTTTAATTTTAACTTACCTAACATCTTATTGCAATATCTGCCAGGAAAGTAATTTTAAAAATATGACCTAACCAAAAATAGAGATCATTATACAAAGGCTAGAACACGTTCAAGGAGGTCAAAAGCTCTTTAGAAGCATTAATTAAAATTTGTGGCTCTCTAGAGAAGTAAATAAACATTATTTTTCCTATGGAGCAGTAATCTTGACCAAGTAGAGACTTGTGTTGGCGTGAACCTTAGCTCAAAGTCAAGTGGGGAGTCACTATCGAGGACGTACAGAAAACTCAGGATTTGCCTTCATATTCTCTTAGTGCTGCTGCACAACCGGGTCTCTAAGGGCTGATTAAGGAAATGGACCAACAAAAATCAACCAACAAAGAAACAAAAGGACAAATGATGTCCACAAGGAACTAGAACATTAATTTTGCAAGAAAGCTCTTACTTAACCATAAGGGTGTTCATCTAGTTTAACCACCACTGTCCTATCCCTCCAGCTTTGATTTACCCGAGTATAGTTTGATGATGATGGTTACTACTCAGTACCTCGTAGGCATTCTCAGTCAGGGACACAATACATAGAAAACATCTTTAGCTTTGGAGAAGAGACTGGCGGTAGCAATATGAAGTGCATTTCAGACGATGGAACAGGTGAAACACATACCAGTGTAAATGGACTGCTCATTAAGAGCATATGTATGGTGGTCACAATAAAGTGAAAACCATTGTCAGTGAGGAAATTTAACAATTTACAGGAACACTTGAAAGATATGGTCTTCTAGAACATTTAAACATACATATCATTATATTTCAGGATGAAATGGTAATTTCTTTCAGGTTCTAAGATATATAGTCAGTAATCACTCAGCAATATTGCTACTTAGCCAGATATGTAATTAGTATGTTACAAGATTCTAGATTTGTCAATATAGGACGTGGGCAAATATTAATGACACGTGTTTTGGTTGGCCAGGGAAGATTTCAACAGGCTCTGATAAATGGTTGGTCACCTACTAACGTTCGTGAACCAGATGAGTTGACTATCAATATATTACATATTGACTCGGCATATTTTGTTTAGAGGCTTCATTCAGGAATTTGTTCTCTTCAAAAGGTGATACTATCGCTCCAACTCATTTTAAAACTAACCCTAAAATCCGAAGAGCAAGCACAACAAAAGCATCTCTGTTAGAGCACAGTTTAGCAAATTTCCCTAAGCAATTAATTTCATGGAATCTTGCCGTGCTGGCGTATTTCCTCTTCTAGGACTCCTGGGAGTATTGGAAAGATAGGACAGCCACACTTAGAGCAGGATTATAATAATAAGTTTAATTAAGATAAAACAACATTAACTCAATGGCTGGACTATGTAGCTGGCAACACCTCTTCCTCCATGCTGCCAAAGTCGTAATCTCACGAGCGTGTCTGTCAGCCGGTCCAGGAGAGCTGAGAGTGGGGAGATTTCTTTTCACGAGGAGAATGTGCTCTCCTCTTGTTCAGGCAGCTTTCCTGTTTACTCAAGGCAATTACTTCTAAACCTCTTGGGACAAGTAAAGTCCCACAGCCACCGTCTCAACCTCATACCTACATGCTTATCTACAATCTAGATTCGTGTGACGATGGAGAATTTCATGATTCTGCCCCAGGATGGGGAACTTCTCAGTTTTGCCCTGAAGTCGCTATTTTTATCCTCCTTCTCTTTGGGTTACTTTCTGAATGTCTCTCACCCTAAACCTTTAGTAACTGGTGGAAAACATTATTCAGTGATGACGGGCACATTTCTCTCCAACCAAATGTCAGCCACCTTTCCCTAAGGCACTTCCCACAGCATCGATGGGAAATTGGGCTTTACAATTCCTATTCCTCGAAGCACATTTTGCTGAGTTTGAATTGCTAAGAGGCCTTCAAATGTACAGCCCTATCACCTGGATATGAGACTGAAGAGAGAAGTGTCAATCCACCCCAGCATTTTACTAATTTCTTGATTATTGGTGCACATGAGCCTGTTCAAACTGTAGTCCATGGATGGTTGGCACAAATATGTCCTAGAATCTAAATTTGCAAGGACACATGAAATTAATTAAGTTCAGACTCATTCTCTTTTCAGGAATGCCCTCTCTGAGATCCCTCATAGATAAATCTTGCGTTAGTCAGCCTTTCTGTAGTAAGAAAAAATCCCCAAACATATATTGCATATTTATTTTAGTATGGGTGACTGGGGCTCTCCTACACCTGTCTCCTCATTTCAGGACCAGGGCTGGGGACTAGCCCAGACTTAGGACATGTTGGTTTTGTGGCAAATGGAAAAAAGCAAGAGCGATGCAGGAACTCATGATGCATCTTAAAGCTTAGATGCTGCATCAAACCTGACTACTCAAAGTCTGGTCTGACAACCAGCAACTTCAACATCACTTGGAAATTTGTTAGAAATAGAGCATTTCAGGCCTGTGTTGACCTACTGAACCTGAATCTTCATTTTAATAGGATCTTCAAGTAATTTGTAGACACATCAAGTTTGGGGAGCACTGACTTTCATCACACTCCCTTACAACCATTGACCAAAGCACTTTCCGTGGCCAGTCTCAGCCTGGGTCAGGGAAGTACACCCCCACGGGGAGATGGTAAAAGTCACATGGCCACGGGCAGGGGTAGATAATCCTCTTTCAGAAAGGGAGCAAAAAACTAGAAACAATAATGCGACCTACAGCTCTGAAAGCTGCTGTGTATACCAAATGATGCTATTTCTTGAGACAGCCCATTTCAATTGTGGAACATACCTACCGATCTGTTTTCATCATTGATTCTACTTTTGTCCTCTGCAGTGAGGAAAGTATCTACTCCTTATCCCGTATGACTTTTATTCAATGATTTCAATACACCACCTCTGCTCTTCTTCACTCGCCCAAGTATTGTCCAAGTGAAACAGACCTGCCGTCTTCAGTATTTCTCTTGGGTCATCTAGTCTGTGATCCTGGCATCCCTGCTTGGTAGCTGAGCTATTCAGAATGGAGAAATTAGAATTAAATCTGGCCCTTTTGCATCTGCCTGGCAGAGAGAAGAATGGGGCTATTTAATCTTTCTCTACCATGACATAATGCACCTGTACTCTAAGTTGGCGTTAGGTCCACAGTCGTCCTGTCCTTCTGTGGGATCCTAGTGTGTTTGTGTCACTGTTCTAGAGCTTTTTCCTGTCAGCTGCTGTCAAACCATTCATTTTCCATTCTGCATCCAAGCTATTGATTATTTGAGGTTATTATTAGGACTTTACCTTAATTCTGATAAATTAATCTTGTGATGTTTGCTCATTCTTTTAGAAACTGAAGATTTTAAAATTCCTTATTCCATTATTCTATAAACAAAATATCCCACCCAGTTTCAATTCATCTATGGATATATTAAGCAAGCATGCATTTGAGGGAGGAGCACGTCCTGGTTTTGTGAGACTTAATATAATTCTGGGGATTCTCCTTAAGGGAAAACAGTGCCAAAATATTTTAGTTTTTAAGATTTTACAAAATCATTACTAGGACTCCTCCAAAGGCTTTAAAAGTGACCTATCAGAGTGAGGGACCCTGAAAGTTAAGCATCACTAGTTCCATAGTAACTCTGTCACTGACCTTGGGATATGATATATGAGAAGTTGAGGAGTTGAAGTGTTATCCTGCTAAAGCAGAATTAATTTGAATAAAAATCACAAACCAAACAGGGTCATTGGAAAATTCAATGTGCAGGTGCTAATTAAGAAAACCAATAAGAAGATATGTGTGTGTGTGTGTGTGTGTGTGTGTGTGTGTGTGTGCTCCCTCATCTCTTTCATCCATTCACACTTCTCTCATTGAGGTCAGCAAATTTCCTGTCGGACATGTATTAACTGTACTTTGTGCAGCACGATCCATCCTTGCCAAAAGCCCATCATTGTAATACGATAAATTTATATCAAAAACACACATATTCTATTTTTGCTTCATTATAATATAATATTTTTCTTTTATTGTATTAACCAGGGCTCTCCAGAGGAACAGAATCTGTAGGATGTGTATTTATAGAAAGACTTATTTTAAGGAATTGGCTCACATGATAACAGAGGGTGGCAAGTCCAAAATCTGCAGGGCAGGCCGGCAGGCTGGAGACTCAAGGAGGAGCTGATGTTGCCGTTCAAGTCTGAAGGCCATCTGCCAGCAGAATCCCTTGCCCAGGGGAGGTCACTCTTTGTTCCATTCAGGACTTCAACTGATTGGATGAAGTCCACCCACATTATGGAGGGCAACCGGCTTCCCTGAAAGTCCACCCCACAGTTTAAATGTTAATCTTAACTAAAAACACCCTCATAGAAACATCTAGTATAATATTTGACCAAATATCTGGGCACCGTGGCCCAGCCAAGATGACACATAAAATTAACCATCACATTAACTATCATGATCATCAACTGAGAAAAGACTTGGAAAACCTTCTTTGTGCCCCCAAATGTTGTGTGCTACTCAGGACTTTGAAGTCTTGAGAGCTACGTTTCACATTCCTTCCAAGATTTTCCCATTCCTTCATTATGGAGATGAACCCAAGCTGTCTCCAAGAGTTTGACAAGACTCATGAAGCCCACGTCTTGAACCTTGTCTACTGATTCACATAGGAGATGCAATTTTATTATCTGAATATTATAGAACCAAGAATTCTTTGCTAATACATACATCTAAAAGGAGATGAGGCTGGTGAATCAAGATAAGGGCTTTAGGAGTTTCCTCAAACTCTCTGGGACTGTTGGGTTCATTCTTGTCACAAAGGAAGAGGCAACTAGGAGAACCTTCTCTAGGAGCTCAGACCACCATCCATACAAAACTGTGTAATTATGGGAGAGACTGAAAGTTGAGACTACTGTGATATGATATGCAATGCTTTGTTGCTAATAGTTTTGAGAGGTTGAAGCATCAGTGTGCAAAAGTTTACCAAGGTGGGTGGGAAGGTCTGTAAGAATAGACTTCAAAAGAACACTTGCGGGACTGGCCCGGCGGTGCAGCAGCCTGGGGTTCGCTGGTTCGGATCCCAGGTGTGGACCTAGCATTGCTTGTCAAGCCACGCTCTGGCAGGCATCCCACATATAAAGTAGAGGAAGATGGTCATGGATGTCAGCTCAGGGCCAGTCTTCCTCATCAAAAAGAGGAGGATTGGCGGCAGATGTTAGCTCCTCAAAAAATGAAAGAACACTTGCAAACTCTGAAAGGCGTAAGATTCCATAAATGCACAGATAGATTAAGATCACAAATTGTTGTTTAGACTCTGTGGTGGGTAGGAAAAGGCACAATAGAAAGACTTTAACACATATTTTGTTCTCCATCCTGACTTTTGTGGAAACTCCTGACCATCTTGATTTAAAAAAATCTATTTAGACCCTCCAATAAAGACCATGCCCCAGGAAGACAGCACCCCTCACGATTACCCCTCAGCAGAGGTACTAACCCACCTGGCTCTTCCTCCCACAGTGGCAATGAGACCCTCCAGCTAGCGCCTGGGCATTGCATTAATAATAATGTTGCATCCTCCTGATTTCTCAGCAGGTGCATCTTACCCTCCACAGGCCAAACCTCATACTCATTTTTAACTTGTGATTCTTTTCTTCTGAATCACATTCTCTTACCTCTCACTTCCTTATACTGCCTATGAGTCCCTCCACTCCCTCACACTCATTTCCTTCCTGGTTTTACCCTCAATTGAAGGGACCTCTTGTTTTTGTGGTGCACGTGATAATCGATGATGCAATTACTATTGCTCATCATTGTGCTGGGTTATAGTAATATTAATCCTGCATACTCGTACATCCCGTTTACTGGGTGTTTGCTCTGTGCCAGGCACTGAACGAGGCGCCTGAGCAATCTGACCTCGTTTGAACCCTCTCATCAACCCTGAGGAGCAGGTTACGGCCTCCACGACAGAGGAGGCAACCGAGGCACAGCGAGGCTTTGAAAAAGTTAGTGGTTTTAACAAGAAAAGACACACTACACAAGAGCAAAAGCTTTTCATGTGCTGCTTCTTTGCTGACTGGAAGTGTTATTGGTCTCCCCTTGTCGTACCTTGTTCTGAGATGACTGCACTGACACGTGTCATGACAGGAACGTTCATTTCTTCAGAGGACGTGTCCTTGCTTCAAGGGCTGTCCCTATTGCTCTGTGAAGAGGTTCTGGTTACTGCCCTGCCCCAGATTTCAGACACGATGGCAATGATCTCTTTACAACAATGAGTTCCATATCAAATAGATCTCTGTTTAACAGCCAAAATCACTTTCATTCAATCGCAGGGGACAGGCTCCATTCAAACAGAAGTTTCAGAGAGTTCACATTGCTTTAAAGGGGGTGGGAAACACAGTTGGGTTTAAAGGCTTGCATAGTGCTGCACTGTTGACTGCCATGGGGCTTCCTCTCCCAGGCAAGCGGCCAGGGCAAGGATGTCCCTGCCGTGCCTCGGTGAGGCTGCAGGCTCTTGAGCTGAGCTGGCTCACCCTGACCTTGGCTTCGTAACTGCCTGTGAAATTGGGCAGATTCCTGAACCTCTCTGAGTCTCAGTCTCTTCCTCTGTAAAGTGGGAATCATGACTGGGCCTGCCTCGTAAAACTGCCATGTAGATTAAACAAAATAATGTAGGTAAAGCATTTAGAGCAGTGCCTGGCACGCAGGAAACACTGGATACATAGTAGAAGCCATCAGCGTTATTATTAATAGTAAATACACATCTGTACTCCTTTCTATGCAGCGTGGTAGTTGAGAGGGTGGCTCCAGAGCCAGACCCACGTTCGCCAGCTGTGAGACAGAAGAGAGCTCCCTCATGGCCTGGCCCTCAGCTTCCTTGTCTGTATGATGGAGATAATAAGTGTAGTAATACATACTTGAGAGGGCAGTGGGACACGATTTGAATTATTGACTACATCTATAGCACTTGCTTAAAAATGGAATACCTATGGCCATTGTTATTCTTGTCATGAGTTTTTCTTCTTGGATCCACCAATCTGTGACGGTTTTCTCCTGTAAATATGTAACATTTATTTCAACAAATAGCATATGCCTAGTTGCAGAGTTTATATTGTTATAAGAATGTCCTTCTTATCATCTAAGTTGTGAGTCCTTGCTTGAAATGGTCATGTTAGCATTGTCACCCACATCGACTGCACTACACATATCTGCATTTGATATATTTTTATCTATATTTGATATACTTTTGCATATGCTTGACTGCAGGGTGCATGCACTATATGAACGCTCAGGGAGAGCAACAAGTCGTGTTGAGTGAGTAGTAAATCATTCACTCATTTAACACACATATTGAGAAGCCGCTGGGTGCCAGCACTGTTTTAGAGTCTGGGGCTATCACAGCAAATAGAGTTTCCATCCCAAAGTAGGTTTGCTTATTTCACTCTGTGGCAATTTGGGGTTGAGAACACGCCGTGAAATATGAAAGTAGAAAGATGTGGCTGGAAGATGTGTGGTGTTGAGATGGCCAGCTAGGTCATGTGGAGATTGAGACGTTGATCATGTCACAGGGAGGCCCGAGGTTGTGTTCTTTCGAGTCGTGAACTGCTGCACCACGTTCCCCTTAGCAGCAGCTTCTGCTTCCCAGTCTCATTACTGCAATTCTGCCCCTGGCCCTGCCTGTCTTCTGTGCCCATCACTCATGCCTGTGGCACTTATTGGACCTCTCACTGTGACTGGGATGTTTGCTTAAATTGTGTCTCTCCTTTGACATTTGTCTGATATTTTCATGTGGCAGAGACAGAACAGTTTATTCATTCTTAAGGTTGGTAATTATTCATCAGAAGTAATCCATAAAAGAAAGAGAGGCTAGAATAATCAAATCCACTGCATATGCTGTTTTTGTTTACGTAATAAACATCTGAATAGTTTATGATGATTAATCTGCGTTTCAAGTGCCAAATACAGTGCACAGTGCTACCGGTAGGGCATTTAGATTCTCTCAGTGTTGTTTTGTGGGGAATGGGAGCAGAGAGGAGAGAAGACTAGGTAATGAGATCTTCATCTGAAAGCGGATATGTAAGCAGATATGTAAGTCAGGGATTAAAGAAGGCTTTTCTTCTCGTTGCCATTATAGGAAATCCAGGATCAGTGAAAAACCTGCACAGACATGCTCTATTTTACTCACAAGAGTTTTGGGCAGATGTGCTCCACGACTATGATTCTGTCTTCCTCTGATTTTATCATATTCTTTCCTTCATCAGCAGCATCTGTTTCCCAGGTTATTTTTTATTCATTTCTTTCTATCCTGGGGCACTTGAATATGACATTCAAAGACCCACTGAATACTTGCTGGGCAAGTTAACAGTGCTGAATGACCTCCTTGTTGGTCACTCTGATACGTTTAATGGCAGAAACAATCAGACTAGATCAGCTGCTTTTCTCACTTCTGACCTAGTCAGCTCCTGTACTTCCTTCTGACTCATTACAAAAGAGATGAATCTGAAAAACTCTTCTCTTTTTTTTCCTAACCTGTCTCTACTCCTTTGAACCTGAACAGTGTCCCTGAAAGGAAAAATGAATGCTATATGTGTGTGTATCTTTCTTGCCTCCATTTAAGCCCTCCTAATTGAAGATGGTAGCATTTCTAAACATACAGACATATTTTCATAAAGCTAAAACTCTGCCCAATCTATAATCTTGAAATTGTTTCCTGGAACTCACAGAAATCCCACAGGCAGTAATCAAGCCAAGCAGCTTAATTTAACAACAAAAATAAGATAAAAATGAGGTTGAGTGAGTCTATGTTCAACATATACGACAGCCACGTCTAGCATGCTCGCCAGCCGTCAGATATTTTCAGCATGGCCACGTCTACCAGCTCATTGAAACTCTTGTAAAAATTACGGGCTAAACTTAGAGTCTTGGGCTTGGGGTAGGGTGGGGGGCACGCAATCTTGGGAAGCACTGGAATTCTTCCCCTGTTCTAGGGTTGACTTGGAGGAGTCAAGACTAGAGATGTTCCAACAAGTCTGTAAAAACCTAGTTAGTTCTCAGATTGAGATTTTGAGGGATCAAATTACTCATTGGAATAATTTATTTGGGGCCTTAGCTGACTGAATCGGCTGATAACAAAAATACCTGTCTGATAACTGAGTTGTTTAAAGTTTGATTTGTGACTAAGATTTGTAAATTTTTATGTTATGTTAGGGCAACGATTTAGAACTTATTTTTCTAATATTAGAGGACATAGGTTTTAAAAGCAAAATCTTAAACAGAACTCCAAGTTATCAGCAAAGGCTGCTCTGCTTGAAGCCTCTCCTGCTCCTGTGACCTGCCCTGGGGCGCATGCGAAGAACCTCGGGCTAACAGACAGCAGTTTGAAAGCCCCCGTGCTAGGATTTTAATTTCCAGCAACTACATAGGCCAGTGGTCCAAGGACAGACTCTGAAGACAAAAGAGTTTAGATTCTAATCCTAGAGCTGGGGCTTATTGTTCTCATGAACGCAGGAAAGTCATTCAGCTTTCCACGCTGCATTTTCCTTCGTTCTAAAATGTGGGATAATACTATCCATGTCATAAGGTTGTAAGGATTAAATAAGACATTTTTGGGCATCTTAACCTTTTTGTGTCACGGAACCCTTTGGTGCAATTGACAATAACATTTTTAAATTCATAAAATAAAATATATAGAATTATAGAGAAAACCAATTATTTTGAAATACAGTTATCAAAATATTAAAGATCATGTGACACAGTAATATACAGATTCATTACACATTAACAAGATCTGATTATGAGTCTAATAACTCATAAAGTTTATGATGAGCATAAGTAAGTATTTCAAGATATCTGTTGTAAGTGTAATTGTGATTAAAATATTTGGGATTTCTATTGAAGGAAATGCTAAATTTCTGTTAAAACAAGTGCTGAATTTCAGTTAAAGTTTAGTGAAAATAAAGATTATTTTTCCCATTCAAGTTTATCAATCCTTGAATTTTATTGGACTCTGAATTAAGAACTCCTGTATTAGAGGGTTTAGCCCACATCTTATAGATTAGGGGTTTAAGGTATATTTGTTGTTATTACAATTACTACCATCATTATCATCACCATTGTCATCATTTCAGAAGTCAGGAATATATGTTTGGAATTATTAATTTAGCAATAATGTTTTAAGGTTCTTAGGAGGTCCTAAAAATAATTAAGAAGTTGAATATTCACTAACAATATGGAATAGAATATGACAGTATCAATTTTTAATTAAAATACATACAAAGATATTTTCTTAAAACCAAAACACAAAAGATTAGAAGTATCAACACTTAGATGACCTGATATCTCTAAAGTTTTTTCATTTATATCTGTTTGATGTTGGTTTTTTTTCTTTTCAATTACAATCCTAGTACGTTGGTCCTCCCATCTCATCTCCACGTTATCACATTGAATAGATAAATAACTTGGATTTAAAAACTATTGAAAATTATATAAATCTCTTCCGAAGCCTCTTGAAGAGGCAGCAATGGGAGAATTCTATGACCAAAATCCAACAAAACTTCCTAACAAGTTTTCTTGACCATCTTAACCCTCAAAGGCCCTTTATGGGCGTTGCTCCCACTGGTGAGTCCTTTCTTCCTAGTCTGGTTCACATGTCCTAAGGGAACGGATCAATAAATTCTTACGAGCTGAACTTACCAGCACCTAGACCAAGAAACAGAACATTTCCTGGAGGTCCCCTCATGCTCTCCTTCAATACTATCCGCTCCCAACAGGAGTAACATTACCTGACTTTTAACAGCTTAGATTAATTTTGCCCGTTTTTGTGCTTTCAGAAACATATATGACTCTGAGTCTGGCTTAATTCAATCAACATTATTACTATTATTCCGAGATCCATCCATACTAAGTCATGTGGTTATTAGTTGCCGAGTGCATTCCATTGTGTGACCAGACCACCATTTGTCCATATTTCTTTGTGGGCATTTGGATATTTTCCAGTTTGAGGCCATTAAGAATAGTGCTGCTGTGAATATAACAGCTCTGAGTCTAGGCTGAACATGCGAATGATTTCTGTTTGGCATTTTCCTGCGAGGAGAAATACTAGGTCTGATTGTCTAAGCTAACATGCAGGATGGAATTATCAAATCAGACTCATGTGAACCACAGAGATGTTATCCTTTAGCAAATTTACTAAGTAATTTCAATGTGAAGGCAATTTAAAGTCTCAGAAAGAGCAGAGAGAGGTTTAAGGCTTCAAGGGTGGTTTCCTAGGTCCTGTCTTTCCTTGTCCGACATGTCCCACTGGCCCAGAAAAACAGATGAGATCTCTAGGTTACGTGTGTAGGGTCACTTCACACAGCAGGAGCATTTAAATTGTGAAGCCCGAGAGCTACAGTGTAGCTGAGGCGAGATTCTCCAGAGGGCCATTTCTCATATGTCCTGGGTTCTTTCTCTATAGGGAATCCTTAACAAGGACGTCCTGCCAAGGGCATTTCAGATTTAAGGTCACTTCTTCCTAGCAAATATCATCAGTCTATTTAAGTGGAGGTCTAGTTAGGAAGGAGATTAGACTGGATGACCCCAAGAGCCTTTCTCCCCAGAGCCTCCCCTTGGTAAGTGGATCAAACCCAGTTGCTTCAACACCTTTCTCTTAGCATGGGCAGCTTCAGTAGAGACTGCTAGAGAGTTTTACAGAGTGGTTGCACTAATGTCCTCTCCCAACAGTAGCACAGGAGCATTCTGATGGCTCTACATCCTCACCAACATTTATTTTCCATTATAGTTAGTTTATTTTCCTTTTCACCTTATGGTAGGTGTGTAGGGAAATCTCTCTGTGGTTTTAACTTGCATTTCTATGATGACTGATGAAGTTGAACACATTTCATATCTTCTTTGGCCTTTTGGATATTCCCTTTTTAAAATAGTTATTCAGGGATTTTTGCCCATTTTCTACTGGATTTGTCTGCCCTTTTCCTATTGATCCATAGGACTTCTCTATCTATTCAGAATAGATTTTTCTTTAGATATATGCATTGTGAATATCTTTTTCTACTCCGTGTGCTGCCTTATACTCTCTTACTAGCATTTTTTTGATGAGCAGAAATTCTTAATTTTGTTATACAGTTTTCCATGTCTTTTTAAAATGTAAAGCTGCTTACTAATGACCTCCCAGTCTTCTCCACCCGTTAGTCCTAATTATGGAAATACAGGACCCAGGAAGCCTGAATGAAGATGATGCTTTGGAATAAAACAAAGAGGAGAACTGTAAATGATTTTGTGCCACTTTGTCTGTTTCATACAACCACATATTTCATGTCATCACATCTGATGCTCTGAATGGCTGGTCCCGTTGCCTTCTGACAGTTTTGGAGTTAGAAGGCCTGAGAAGTTTTTATTTTTCATGGCTCAGCAGTATCTATTTGCTACTTTTGGCTCAAAAAATGTTCCTTGATCCCTGCCTTCCACATCAGGCATGCAGAAACTTCCTCTGTGTGTGTGTGTGTGTTCTCTACCCAACACTGTAACCAAGTACGTTCCTTATCTGCTTTTGTTCCTTACATACAAAGCATTTTCAAAAACCTTCAGAGGAAAATGGACTTTATCGCCAAGTTCCTTTTTCAGCCCCTTCTTAACGATTCACTTGTTTGAGGAGGGCAATTGTAAGAAGTTTGTCTACAGTTTCTTAAATCTAAATACGTAACTTTGTGCATGTGGCAATGTCAGGTTTTTGATTTTAGGCATTCTAATAGGTGTGTACTGATATGTCATTGTTTTAATTTGCAATTCCCTAATAACAAATGATGTTGAGCATATTTTCATATGCTTATTTGTCTTCTGTATATCTGTTTTGGTGAGGTGTCCAGATTTTTTGTCCATTGTCTGATTGGGTTGTCTGTATTCTTATTGTTGAGTTTTAAGTTCTTTGTGTATTTTGGATACGTCTTATCAAATATGTGTTTTGCCAATATTATCACCCATTCTGTGGCTTGTCCTTTCATTGTCTTAATAGTGTCTTTCACAGGGGAGAAGTTTTTAGTTTTAGTAAAGCTCAACATTTTTCTTTCATGGATGTGCTTTCGTATTGCATTTAAAAATTCCTCGCCAAACCCAAGAACGCCTAGATTTTCTCCTGTTTTTGTTCTAGAAGTCTTGCATTTTACATTTAAGTCTGTCATCCACTTTGATTTGATTTTTGTGAAAGGTAAGAAGATTGTGTCTAAGTTTGTTTTTTCTTAATATGGATGTCTAGTTGTTCCAGCACTATTTGTTGAGAAGACTCATCTTTCTCCATTGAATTGCCTTTACTCCCTTGTCAAAGATCACTTGACGTCTGTGTGGGTCTATTTCTGGACTCTTTATTCTGTTCCATGGGTCTATGTGTCTATTCTCTTACCAACACGACACTGTTCTGATCACTGTAGATAGTAAGTCTTGAAGTCAGGTAGTGTCAGTTCCACAACTTTCTTCTTCTTCAGTGGCAGGTTGGCTGCTCTGGGTCTTTTGACTTTCCACATAAACTTCAGAATCAGTTTGCTGATGTACCCAAAATAGCTAGCTGGGATATCAGATTGGGATTACTTTGAATCTATAGATCAAGTTGGGAAGAACTGACATCTTAACAATATTGTTTTCCAATCAATGACTATGGAATACTCCTCCACTTATTTAGATATTCTTTTATTTCTCTCATCAGAGTTTTGTAGTTTTACACAAATATACAAACTCTGTATATTTTGTTAGATTTATTCTTATGTACTTCATTTCTTTTGGTGCTATTGTAAATGGCACTGTATTTTTTTATTTCAAATTTCATTTGTTCACTTCTGGTATCTAGGAAAGCAATCGACTTTTATATATGAACTTTGTATCCTGCAACCTGGCTATAATTGCATATTAGTTGCAAGAGTTTTGTTGTCAATTCTTTGAGAACTTCTATATAGACAATCATGTCATTTGTAAAAAAAAAAAAAAAAAAAATGGCAGTTTTATTTCTTCCTTCCTGATCTGTATACGTTGTATTTCCTTTCTTTGGTTTGTTTTACTATACTAGCTAGGACTTCTAGTACATTGAATAGGAGTGATGGGAGGGGACAGGCTTGGCTTCTCCCTGATCTTCAGGAGGTTGCATCCAGTTTCTCACCATAATTATGATGTTACCTGTAGGTGTTTTGTAGGTATTCTTACTTGAGTTGAAAAAGTGCCCTCTATTCTTAGTTTGCTGTGAGTTTTTAATTGTGAATGGACATTGGACTTTGTCAAATGCATTTTTGCATCAGCTGATATGACCATATGCTTTTTTTTCTTTAGCCTGTTGGTGAGATGGATTATATTGATTGCTTTGTGAATGTTAAACCAGTCCTGCCTGCCTGGAATAAATCTCACTTGTCCATGGTATATAATTCTTTTTGTATATTGTTGGATTTGATTTGCTAATTTTTTTAAAGGATTTTTGCATCTATTTTCATGCATGATATTGGTCTGCAGTTTTTCTTTCTTTTAATGACTTTATCTGGCTTTTGTGTTATAGTAATGCTGGCCTTGTAGAATGAGTTAGGAGGTGTTCCCTCTGCTGCTGTTTTCTGGAAGAGACTGTAGAGAATTATTATCATTTCTTCCTTAAATGTTTGGTAGAATTCGTCAATGAAAGCATCTGGGCCTGGTATTTTCCTTTGATTTTTGATTTCTTTAACAGATGTAGGACTATTGAAGTTATCTCTTTCTCCTTGTGTGATGTTTCATAGTTTGCATCTTTCAAGAAATTGGTCCATTTCATCTAAGTTATCAAATTTGGGGACATAGAGCTGTTGATAATATTTTTTTTTTTGTTATCCTTCTAAGGTCCATGGGATCAGCAGTGATAAGCCTTCTTTTATTTATGATATTAGCAATTCGTGTCTTTTCTTTTTTCTTCTTGGTTAGCCTGGCTGGAAGTTTATGAATTTTATTGAACTTTTCAAAGAACAATCTTTTGGCTTTTTTGATTTTTTTCCTCTGATTTTCTACTTTCAATTTTATTAATTTTTGCTCTAATTTTAATTACTTTTCTTCTTCTCTTCTTTTGGCTTAAATTGCTCTTCTCTTTCTTTCTCACTCAAGTTTCCTAGGGAAGAAACTTAGATGATCAAGTTTTAGATGTTAATTCTCTTCAAATACATGTGTTTAATGCTATAAATTTCCCACTAAGCATTGCTTTTGTTGCCTTTCACAAATTTTGATAAGTTTTATTTTATTTTAATTTCAATTAAGTTCAAAATATTTTTAAATATCTCTTGAGACGTCTTCTTTGATCCATGTGTTATTTATAACTGTGTTAATCTCCAAATCTCCAAATCTTTTGGGATTTTCAAGCTATCTATCTATTATTGATTTCTAGTTTATAGTGTTTCTGATTTTTAGTGTTTGCTTCTGATCCTTTCTTAGAGTTTCCATCTCTCTGCTTATATTACCTATCTATTCTTGCATGTTGTATATTTTTTCTAGCAGAGCCTTAACATATTAACCATCATGATTTTAAATTCCTTATCTGATAATTCCCAAATCTGTGTCATATCAGGGTCTGGTTCTGATGCGTTTTTTGTCTCTTTAGACTGTTTTTTCTTGCATGCTATGTAATTTTTTTTGTTGAAAGTCAAACATGATGTATCAGGTAATAGAAACTGTGGTATATAGGCTTTTACTGTGGGCTTTTACATTAATCTGGTTGAGAGCTGGGCTTTAAGTTTTCTGTAACTGTAGATGCAAAGGCTTCAGTTTGCTCCAGGATCATCATTTTGATGCCTCCCCTTCCCTCTTTCGTCTCTTGTTTTGCTAAGAACTCCTCTCAAGTAGAGTCTGTCCCCTGGAGCTGCTTCCGCTGTGGTCCACTGTCATGCTGGAACTCTGTCGCTGTGGGGAAGGGGTGGGGGAGAGGAAAGGTTCTATGCTTGTCTGATTAAATCTTAGTCTTTCAGTGGGCCTGTGTCCCTGGACTGTGACCTTCACAAGGGTTTCTTAGCTTTTTTCTCCCCTTAGGTGAGACAGGAAGGCTGGAGGGGGCTGGAGTTGGATAACTGCTCTTCCCCCAAGTAGGATAAGGATCTTATGAAGTCTTTTCCCTTGGAGGGCAGACTTTCATTATGGAGAAAAACTCAGGACATATTTCAAAATGGTTACTTTTCTCCTCCTTTTGCCAGAAACATGAGGAGATTTTTCCTGGCTCTTCACGTGAGAAGCTGGTAGGGTTCCTGGAAGTAAAACTCATAAAACTGTGTGAGTCCCCTAAGACCGGGCCCTCAGGGTTCTCACTCTCAAGCCAGTCCATGCTCAGTCTCTAGGAATTCTTCAAAATGACCATTGAAGTGTTTCTACCAGTTTAGGGCTGCAGCAGCTTCTGTTCCAAGTCTACTGATCTCATGTGTGATTGTCTGTATTCACCTTCTCTCTCCAGATTTTGAGGTGGTGGTTTGCCCCGTGACCTGAATTCTCTCACGGGTCTAAGAAAAGTCGTTGGTTTTCAGTTTGTTCAGCTTTTTTCTTGTTGTAAGGACCAGAGAAATTACTTCCAAGTTCTTTACATGTGAGAGCTGAAACTGCAAGTTGAATATCTTTTTTATAAATAAAAATATATAAAACTTTGTATTTTCTTCAACATTATGATTAATATAAAATTTTCAGAGTTTCTTAGTCAAGATGATTTTAAAATAAATAAAACTGAATATACTCAAAATTAAACTTGTCGAGTCTTTATTATCCAAAGGCTCATTTTACTTATAGATTATCTGTAGCTGTGCTGCTCGCCTAGGCCCCCAAGTGTCTCTGATTTGGAGCACTGCTATGACTCAAATAAGACTTCCTAAAGTGGTTGGGAGTGGGGAAAGAAGAAGAAGAAAAAAATATCCAAGATTCTCTTTTTTCTCTGTTAGAAGCATAAGAGTAAGAAGTGAGGAACGAGATTGAAGCTAATAGATAAAATTAAGTGTTGGGATTGTGGAAATGAATTATATTCTATCCTGGGCCTCCATTATTACCCGTAATTGAGTAGGCTATAGAGAAAATAGGAGTGGAAAGAGTCTGGTGGATGTTATTAAGGGAAAGACTTTGAAAAGTGTGAGATTCATTCTCTTCACCTGTGAAATTTTTCACTTCATTCACAGTGGCTAGCAGAGTTTTCAAAGCCTTTATGTCATGCTCATCATCAGAGAAGGCTTACCCTATTCAAGATTTGACAGTCATCTAAAGACCCACTTCTGTGACAATTTGCTTCCACCAAAGAAGAAGGGTTGTACATTAACATCTGGGATGTTATCCGTCAGTTCCTATGAGTTATAGCATGAGATCCTTATTTCTGAAGATCATAGTATAAGCTAATTTGGAAGACAAATAAAATGCTTTCACAAACATTAATGCTCAATTGGCAAAGTATAGCTCTGTGACTTATATTGACAAGAAAGTATCATCCGGAACAATATTTTTTTTCGAAAACTCTACATGTTAGTTATCTACTGCTCCTTTTAAAGACACTCCAAATTTAGTGGCTTAAAATCATGATAATCTTTTATCCTCTTTCCTGGTTACTGAAGGTCAGGGATTTGGGAAGGACTCAACCAGGCAGTGCTCTCTTGAGGTCTCTCGGGCAGCTGCAGTCATGTGTCAGCAGGAGCTGCAGTCACATCAAAGCAGGCTGGGCTGGAGGACCTGGCTTAAGGCGGCTCACTCAGATAGCTGGCATTGGATGCTGGCTGTTGGTCACGGAGACCTCCGCTTCTCCCACCTGCGTCCCTCCAATGGGTAGCTTGAGCATCCTCATGGCACAGTGGCTGGCCTCTCCTAGAGTAAGCAATCTAAGAACCCAAAGGCCCAAGGTGGAAGTTTCAGTGTCTTTTATAACCTAGCCTTGAGATTCGCAGTCACTCCCGCTATGTTCTACGGTCAGCAGTAGCGTGAGCCAGCGTGGGAAAGCGCTAATCAAGGCCACACACAGCAGAAGACGTGGCTCCTTAAGGACATCTTGGAGGCTTGCTACTGCTCCAACATCCATGTCTTTATTTTTAGAGGTATGTAACATTTTATATCATTTTTAAAATGTGTATTTTTTAAGATTACCTTTTCCCCACAGCAGTTCCTTAGAAGTAAACCTGTCTCTATTATTCACTATTTTTATATACTTCCAAAATTATTTCATTTTTATATAGTTTGCAGTAACCTAATGGGTTAAATTATATGCTCGTCTTACTCCCCTCAATATTATTCTTAAGAATTTAAGTGGACACATATTTCTCTACAATAGCAGTGTGAAAAACTAGGCAGAGCCATCTACTAAAATCTACTTCTGTGTCTGTAAGAAGACTTTCTGTATCTGTTTTCCCCAAGAAGCATCCTGTGTGCAGTAAGTTTCAAGGTTAACACGACCGTGATATTCTGGGTTTCATAAAGTTAAGCATGCTTTGTTTTGTTTTCTAGCCGTATTCTGTCACAGCATTAGTCTTTAATATGCTACATTTGCTGCAGACTCCTAAGGGGGGATGTAATACACAGCATTTCCCAACGTGATTGGATCACAGAACAGTTTGCCCTTAGGACATTTTGCATTGGCGTTCCCTGAAATATCCTCAAATATATTTGAGAAGGTGCTGAATATCTTATTCTACCCACCTGCTCTCTGTGTCTAAAGTGAGCGTTACCAGCAGTGTTGAGGTTTGAGCTCTTTGCCACGCCTTCCTTCAATTCATTTACCGCTGCTGCCACCAGCCCATTCTTTTACAATGCAACTGTCACCCAACTGCATACAAACCTTCAAATAATTTTCCAGTTCTCTTAGGATAAAGACCAGTTTCCTTAACAGGAGCTTCACGGGCTGGCCCCTCCCCGTCTCTCGGCCCTCAGTCACACTGACCTCTCAGTGTTGAGGACTCTTTGTGCTCTTCTCACCACGGGCATTGTTCGGTTGCTGTGTTCTGCCTGCGACCCTCTTACTTTCCTCTGTATCTGATTAATTCCGACTGATCCTTCAGATCCACGCTCAAGTGTTACTTGAAATTCCTGTCTCTGGTCTTACTCGGCCAGAGGCCCCAGTTGTAGGCACGTTCTCTCCTTTGAAGTACTTATAATACTTAGAATTTTGTGTTCATTTATGTTATTATTTGATTGGAGTTTGTCTCCCACAACAGATTATAAGCTATATTAGGGCAAAGATTTTTTGACCGCTCCTAGACGTTCCATAAATACTTTATAAGCAAATTATTGAGTACGCTCAGGAATCCTCTTTCCTCTGTCACCATCACCACGCTGGTTTAGGCCTTTATCATTTCATCCTGAAATTGCTATTGACATCTCCTAGTAGATTTCCTTTTTTCCAGTTTATCTACTTTCTACTTCTTGTTGAACACCACAACCAGAGTCTTCTTCTGAAACTACCGTATTCCACATGTTATTCTTTTACTAAAATGCTTTACGTGGCTCTCCACCATTCACAGCAGGATTTGCGAACCCAAATGCCTTCAGGTGAGGTTACATGGGAAACATTTGCTGCTGTTAAAGCCCATGGACCACCAGCTGGTGACCTTGGTTTATAATACATCTAAATATGACGTCTGAATTCCTTAGTTTTATAGTCAGGCCACTCTTAGATCTGGATTTAACTTGCATTTGCAGTTCTACTTTGTTTAACTGCTGTATCAGTCAGAGGTTCAGTCAAAAATGGCCTCTGCTTATTAACCCCTGAGGAACTGATGACTTTCACCTTCATGCCCAGACGGCTGAGCCTCTGTTGACCATATTCTCTGGACTTAGAGTAGTCTTCTTCCGGGTCTACCCCTTGCAGATCCTTCAAAGGCAGAAGCATTCCCTATAGCCCAAGTCACTGCCCTAGTGGGCGTTGATCTCGAGCCCCTAGTGGCTGTACTGCTAGTTGGCACTAAAATATTAAGGTGCAATGTTACGTTTTATATATGTATAATTTATAACAAAAATTATTGCTACTATTTCATCTCATCCAAAATATTCTTATTATTTGGTAAATGCATAAAAATGTTTCTCAATTGCTTTCATTAACAATCAGCACCAGTTGTCACCACGTGACAAGGTAAAGCAAGCTTCTCGGAGCATTACTTTCTAGGCTGGAGCCAATCTTGAGATTAAGAATTTACTATTGTTGTTTGAGTGCTGTCTCTCTTTTTCAGTGAAGGCATCAAAACAGTATTCCATTTCCTCATTACCAACACCAGTCTGTATTCATTCAATTAATTTTGTTTAGGAAACTATAAAAGTTATAAAATAAAATGGCATTTCGGAAGAAAGCACAGCAAACAGGGCCGCCATCCTACCACATGGAAAACAATGGAGAAATCACTTATATTACTTTGCTGGTCCCAGGAAAAAGAATATTTGAAATAGATTTGAGGTAGAGCATTGTGAATGATGATGGTCTGGAATGTGTAGGAAATATTGGACAGAGCAACAAACCTATTGCCAAGGAAAGTGCCACCCAAATCCTGGAGTTAATCCAGTAGTAAAACATTTCAACTGGGTTGGCAGTTCCATCAGTGACTGAATGGCACGTGAAAGGACTGGTGTGATGGTGTGGAAGAAATGCAGCAATAGCAGAAAGTAAGGTCGAGTCAGTAGTTCGTTACTGGTGGATCCTAGGATTATTGAACTAGAAAACTTGCCCTAAAGAAATGACTAATATATGTTGCCCACTTTCATTTAATACGCTCTTCTTGTACTTTATTTTGAACAACTGCAATCTCTTCATTTAAAGCAGAATCAAAATAGTCTTGTGAATAGAGATACCATGTTCTTGGAATTCATCTATGGCTGTGCACGTGGCATTGAGCCAGTCATTATGAATCTCTTCGTTTCACACCCGGAAGTAAGCACATTAAAAAATTTCACCAGAGAAGGTTCTTAAAATTCTGTGAGATTTTGAAATGAAAATTTTATGTATCACTTCTGTAAATGATGACAGTGAGACAGTGCGTATATTTATAAAGGATCTATTAAGTCTGGCATCCTACTTGTATAGTTCACATAAGATGTATCTAGTATACTAGTCAAATTATCATGTTTATTTAATGTTATTGTTTTCAATGTAAGTATGCTATTTTATTGATTTTTTGTACCTAAAGGCAGCCTATTTTCTTGCATTGATGCAGAGTAAATTCTGATTAATTTCCACTATCTTTTCTCCCGACTAAACTCTAGTTATTATTCCATTCCTATGGCCTATAGACCAGATTGGCCTACTCAGCACCATTCCATCCCCCTTCTGTAAGGCTTTTCTATATTAAACTAGCCAGCTACAAAATACACATAGAGACTTCCTTGCAGCTGGGGTTCTGCACATCTTAGTTTCCTCCAAGCAGAAACACCTACAGAAAACTTGGAGGCAGAAATGAGCAGTGAGAGGGGGACAGCACCATAAAGGAAAGGGGTCTTTTGGGCAATATTTTTGAGAAAAAACAGCAAGGCCCGTGTACTGGAGCAGAACAAATGAGGGGAGTGTCTCAGGGAGAGAATTGGTGATCACATCCTATAGGTCCTTGTAAGTGATTTTAAAGTCTTTGGTTTCATCTTGAGTGAGATGAAAACCACTGGAAGATTTTGAACAGGGTCAGCATCTGACTTTATTTAAAGAGATTGCTTTGGCTGATAAGTTGAAAAGAGATTGTAATTTGGCAAGTGTAGAAACAGGAAGACCAGTGAGGAGGTCATCCCAGTAACCCAAAAGGGAGGTGATGGTGGCTCCAGTTGAGTGTGAAGATAGAGACGGTGCGTATGGTCAGATCCCAGATATATTTGGAAGGCAATGCCAAGGTATTTCCTGGATTTCCTCATCCCAGATGACAGATGACTCTTCCACTGAAGAGTAGAGTTTCCAGGCACATCAAGGAGGAGGAGTGCTCACCCATGTCAAATGCTGCTCACAGGCTGAGGAGGATGAGGACTGAGAAATGATAATTTGCAACGTGGATGTTATAGGTGACCTAGATAAGAACAGTTTTGGTCAAGTGGAGCCTAAAAGACAAATTGGAATGTGTCTAAGAAACTATGAGGAGGGCAAGTGGAGACAGTAAAGACAACGCTTTCAAGGAATTTTGCTCTAAGAAACCAAAGCAATATAGTGCTACTGTGCAGCAGATAAAGGAAAGACTGTTGTTCTTTTAGTATGGGAGAAATAACTATGCACGTGTATGCTAATAGACTAGCAGAGAAAATGTGTAGATATAGGAGAGACAGAAGAGAATTGCTAGGATGATATCCTTGAGCAGGAAAGAAGGGATGGAATCCAGTGTTCCAACGGATGGCCTGGTTTTAGGTGGACGTGGGGATGGTTCGTTTCTAGTAACAGGCAAGAAGGCAGAGGACGTAGGTGTGGAGGCAGGTGGGGCTCCGAAGCTTCTAATTGCTTCCATTTTATCAGTGAAATGAGACAACACCAACAGTTGAAGGTGAGTTTGGGATGATTATTGGATCAATTAATGAATCGTGAGGTCGGTGGTGATGTCACCGCTCTCAGGATGTTCAGGCTGAATCAGTTCTCCAGCCAGTGCCTTGGCCTGACTGGAAGGAGAGTGGGGGGAGGCGAGCAGAGAGAACTGAGTCTGAATTTCACGAGGAGGGCATCAGGGTTCCAATCAAGAGAACTAGGGCTCAGGGTAGGTACTGACTGCAGCACGGGGTAGGACCTGGAAAACACTCAGAAAATCCATGCAAACCGTGAGGAAGCACTGAGTAAAGAGGGGGACTCTGCTCTGTGTGTGTGGGATGCAGAGACCCCATCCCAGCCATGGCTTAGTCCCAGTAGAAGCCCTAGCTCTCATGCTACTTCTAATTTCTGCTCAAGTGCTGGGGGGAGCTGAACCGACACATGGAAGCCCTTTGTTGTGTGGAACTTGAGATTGTTGAGATAAACAGAAAATTACAGAATTCAGCTTGTTTTTAGTCTATCTACATCATGCCAAATGGTAGAATCCTATCAATTATGTTAATGTTGTAGCCACACAAGCATGTAAATTTAAGCAAATAGCTGAATATTGGGCTTGTTCCAACATGATCTCTGATATCTCAAAAAAAACCAGTAATTTCTAAGTGAAGCAGATGGTAAAATCTTGTGAAAATATATTCCCTTTAAACAATTCAAGTGTTTATATACATTGTACCATTTTATTCCATGAGGCATAGACGATTACATGAGACGTGAAAGCTGTGTGGTAGAGAAGCAAAATATCTAGGGTCACAAAATGGTGACAGACAAATTCAGAACAGTTGCTGGTTTTGAACGGTTTCAGTGAACACTCAGTACAGTGTGTGCAGACGCTGTGGGGCGGTTTGTTCGGCCTTCTTATTTCCAGCCCCGCCCTCTTTCTAAAAAAGATCATCCTGAGAAAGTGTCCATCACTAAAAGAACTATTTTTGTTTTATGCTAAATAATGTGCAGTGATGCTCCCACTTTGAATTCATCAATACTCCCATTATTTTCATTCAATGATTTCAACTTAAACCCGCAAATATTTTCACGAGGAGGAGCTGTAACTATTTCTCCTGAAGAATTCTAATGCCCATGAGCCAAGTTTTTTTGTTTAAAATATCATCTTCTGAAAGAGACTTTTATAAAATGAAGACTATTTCCAATATGTCTGTCGAAGAAGAAAAGTGTTGGTGGTGTTGGTAGAAAGTGAATTGACATCCTGCCATCTCTGCGGTGAACACTTTGTTTTTGACACCAGACTAGTGTGCATAACAGAAAAACAGGAGGCGGTAAGAAAATTGTGCCACTTTTGCACCTGCATTAATCTTGTAGCAGGTGTTTATAGTTACTTTAAATGAGTGTTTGGATAATATGGTGCATTTTGTCATCACTGTCCCAGAGTGAGTAGTCAGACTCAAGAAAGAGAACTGTGCTTAAAGAAATCTGTCTATAAGCGGAGAAAGTCGATCTCTGTAAAGAGCTAGTGGGCTTGACTGTTTAAGTACTTGCTTGGGAGAGCGTTATGAAAACTAAACTTCTAAAGATTCCTGTGGCAGTACAGGCTAAAGCTTCAATTATTTACAGTACTTGTATTTTAAGATCAATATTCCTTTAATTTATACAGTTTGGAACCAAGATAGGACTTTATTTCTCAGTATTTCACTGTCCCATCTGGGAAGGTTGTTTAAGAATGTACATGGCTATTTGAAAATTCCATCACGATGTGTGAAGCTTGACATGGGTGATAATAAAACCTGTATATCAAAGGGCTTTCTTTAGGAAGCACGGGCAGAGATCAGTGCATTTGTTCAGTTCTAAGTGTGTCAATCAAGTTCTTGGGTTTTCTTTGCCTGACCTTGTTGCTTTCCTGAAACCTGAAGGGCTTCTTAAGAGAGCAGGGCAAGTAACAATGGGCATAGTGACTTTAATAAGGAGCTAACACGTTAGAGAAAAACACACAGAATTTTCAGAAACCCAAACTTAAAAGCTGATTTTCAGTCCAAAAACCTAAACAAACTAGAGTTGAGTGACCACTTGGTTCTGTTGCTAAAGAAGATAATTTTTATTGTTAAAAAAAAATCAAATACTTTCCCTAGGGCTATCCGCACTGCTCCTACCTCCTTCCTTCAAATTATTGTATATAATTTTACATTAACTTTATTCATTACTTGAGTGAATAATACTTTCACATGTTTCAAAAATCAAAATAGGATAAAAGGCATACATTAAGAAGTCTTGAGCTTATCCTTGTTTCCTTCCATCCTTGGTAAGGGATAGCTGTGAAGAAAACCTTTTTTATTTTCTTGATAATATTTGTTGAGCATCTCTAAGTTATCTGAGGATGCAGGCCTCCTTCTCAAAGGGAGATCCATTCCAAGTGAGGAGTGAGTATCCTTGCTAGTTGTTTCATTGAATAATTACTATAAATGCCACACAGGCAACAACTATAGAAAATATCCCTTTTGGTCTGCATAAAGACATGGACATATATCTAACAGAGGAGAAGTTCATCTCTCTGTGGATTTGTAAGTACAACAAAATCACTGTCTATATGAAATGATTCAGTAGTTCAAAGGGAGAAGACAAGTCAGACAAATGGCCCCCAAGGAAGTTGCTTCTTCAAGAAGAATGACAAAACTAAAAAAAAAAAAAATAATGTATCTACTCTACAAGATTCAAGGTGATCTTGCATTTTTATAAACAGAAGAATTGGAAACAAGAAAAGCTTTATTTCAGGTGACTCATGATTATTTTGAAAAAACACTTGTCATTGAACAGTGGATGAGATACCACAGAAAACTGGATCAGTGAATTAGAAGAGCAACTTAAGAAACTGTCAGAGAGGAAGAAAATAAAGGAATTCAGTATAAACGACATGGAGGGTGGATCCAGGAAGTCAAGTATAGGCATAGTAAGAAAGTAGGTAAAAATGTTCATGTTCATGACTGTAGCAGCTGCCTGGACTCAGGCAAAATTCTGCCCCCAGTACCCACTTCCCAGAGACGCTGGTTTAGCATGCTGGGGATTGGACTTAGGTATATCTATTTTTCAAAATAAGAACATGGAGTGATTTTAATGATATGGAAAATTTGGGAAACACTGCCACAAATGAAGAAAAAAACCTAAACAAACCACAGAAAAAATAAATTTTTTTAAAAAAGAAATGCATATATATAATATTATTTCCAGGAGTTTTAAAAAGACTTGGTCTTCATACTAAGAGCCCATAAAATAGCAAGCAAAATTAATGAAAAGAGACATAGTCTAGTAAATTGAATTTCAAAAATACAGGAGAAATCCTCCAAGTGTCCAGTCAGAAAAACTTGTGAAAGACAACACCTGTTGTTGTCATACCTGTCTTCTGCAAGACTAAATGCCGGAAGAGCAGGAAGAAATGTCAACAGAGTTATGGCAAAAAAAAACTACAGTCCCTGAAAAGCCATTGTTCATTACAGGACAAAAAAGACATTCACAGATAAGCTACAGCTCAAAAATATTCTATTTGCTTACCTCTCCTGAAATTATTACACCAAGGACAACGTTAATTAAAAATTAGAAATGGGGAAAATATAGCCTAATATTGTTAAAATAGCTTAAAGTAATTGCCAAAATATGATTTATTGAATTAGAAGACATGTACTATCCAAAAAGGAAAAAGAAATAATGATCATCTGGATTTTTTAAAAAAGAGAGATTATTTCAGCAGAAACTGGGATGGGAAGAAGAAGAAGTAAAAGTATACTAATCTTTCACTTTACATGTGGATATCAATAAACAAAGCTTATTTTTTTACCTTGATAGAGAAATACATGTTAACATATTACCATTGGAAGGTGACCACCAGTTAGCTGAATCCATGGCACCTGGAATACAGACATTTCCCATGCTTCCTTGCAAGTAGATCTGGCCATCTTGCTAGAAAGTGAGGGGAAAATCTCGGAAAAGAGACACAAAGGGAAGCCCCTATATCTGGGTACAAACGCTTCTCATCCTTGGCTGACTCCAGAACTGCACATGTGGAACAAGATACCAAGGAACCCCCAGGGGACAACAGCAGCAGGAAGGCTAAAAAAAGCTGCACAGAGATTTTAGCAGCTACCTGGATGCTGGAGAGAGTTTGGAGTTCGATTCCCACCAATTTAATGGTATTTGGGAAACGCCTCAGGCTTTCCCTGGAACCCAGCGGGCCCCGTCTGGGGAGTGAGAGCGGAACTAAGATGGGGCTGCCTCACAAAGCCTGAAACCACGCCTCCACACTGTGGAGGGGTCCTGCACTAACGTAATTTTTTGCTGGAACAAAACAATATTCTTCAGAAGAAGACCACACAGTTTTGCAGTGGAAGCCAAATGGGCAAGTAGATCTATAGGACTGGATAGCTCAGAAACAAGCCCAAGTAAACATATTGTATTAGGTAGTACCAGGTTCAGCTGCATTTAACTGAAGAAACAAAAATCTGTAAGATAATAGTGGCTTAAAAAGCTCTACAATGTATTATCTACCATGTTTACTATACAATAAAAAAATTTATAGACATGATGAAACAGAAAAATGTAATTCATAGTCAAGAGAAAAATATGGCTAATAGAAACAGAACCCAGATGATGAAATTAGCAAAGATGTAAAAAAAGCTGTGATTAATATTTTCATGAGTCTATAGAAAAATATGGAACTAAAGGGAAGAAATTAGGAAAATTCAGGAAAGATACAGAAAGTCTAAAAACTAACCAATTAGAATTTTTTTCCTATAATGAAAAAAACACATCTGAAATGAAAACTTAATTGTATGGTATTAATAAATAGTATAGGAACAGTTGTTTGAGAGAAAAATAGCATTAGATTTCTACCTGAAACCTTGTACCACATAATAAGATTTAAATGTAAATATGTAATTTTTATATAAATATTGTTATAAAATATTCAAAGCAAAACCATAAAATACTATACAAAAATGTAGGTGATATTTATATTATCTTGCGGTAAAGAATGCTATTCACAACATACCATCAAATGTACAAACTATTTTTTGAGAAGAGTGAAACATTTCACAAACCAAAAATAATTTTTATTGGAAAATTAATATCCCCCCAAATTAAAATACAAACCATAAAGTAGGAAAGGCTTTTGTAGCACATATGTGTTACTGTTTTTGATATAAATGTATCAGTTAATAAAAATGTCGAAGTTCTAATAGGGAAATGGGCAAAGGACAGGAAACAAAAACACTTGTAGGGGCCAGCCTGGTGGCGCAGTGGTTAAGTTCGCATGTTCTGCTTCGGCAGCCTGGGATTCTCGGGTTCGGATCCCAGGTGCAGACACGGCACCACTTGTCAAGCCATGCTGTGGTAGGTGTCCCACATAGAAAGTAGAGGAAGATGGGCATGCATGTTAGCTCAGGGCCAGTCTTCCTCAGCAAAAAGAGGAGGATTGGCAACAGTTAGCTCAGGGCTAATCTTCCTCAAAAACCAACCAACAAACAAAAAAACCACTTGTAAATAAAGAACTAGTAATGGCTGGGAAACATGTGGAAAATGTTCCATCTCAGCAGCAGTAAGAGATGCAGCTGAAGACAAAGGAGGTGCCGTCATTTACCCATCAGATTAGCAAATTTATGAAGCTTACAGACGAGGTTGACAGCAGTGTGGGAACTGGGCACAGATACCACGTGGTTGGAAGGCAAGATAGTACAACTTTTCTAGGAAGCAATTTGTGAAGCTATATGTGAAAATCATCAAATATGGCATTCTCTTTGACTTAACATTTTAATTCTACAAATTTATCCAAAGGAAACAGCTATGTGAAGATAGATATTCAATGATATACGTGTATATATATTTATAATACAAAAAGAAGGAAATAATCCAGAGGCCCCAAATAAAGGTCGATTGTCAAGGTAGCTTCACTAGTATAATGAGTAAAGCCATTAACAATTAAAATGTAGATACATATTTCTTGCCATGATATCTGTAATATGCTGTGAAGAAAGCAGGCTTCAAAACAAAATGCGTAGTATAATCATGCTTTGCTTAAAAATTAACATTCACACATGTATATACGTTTGTACAGAAACAAGTCTCAAATAACACGCATCACAATATTAAACAGAGTTCTCCACAGGTGGTAGAACTGCAAGGGAGGTTTTTTATTGTGTATCTGGGTTTCCGAATCAAAATACTGCAAGTTAAAGACAGTTTCTGTAGACTTTTACCCCCTCCTGTGTGCTGGCTGGATTCTCTATTGTGACTTGTTGAATAAATAATCTGTAGAAAAACGAAGGGTACTGCCATGTGAGGAGGCGCACTAGTTGAACGGTCCCCTGAGTTAAGTAGGTTTTGGTGGGCTGGCGTTGCCGCCCTCTGCAGCGCTGACAGTAGGAGGAAATGTATTGGCGGTTCCAAATAACATTCTTTGGAATAAAAAGTATTGCAGGGTAGGAACTTCTTGTTCTGTTCTAGTCACTCTGTCCCTTTGGCAATCACTTGCTCTTTGGGGCCATTATGAGTCTCTGAATAAACAAGAGACAATCTGTGTTCATACTTTGAGTGGCAAGTTTAATTTAGACAATCTGCAAATTTGAGAAAAAGATTGCACCAACTCCCTCTGAGCTCTTTTTTCCCTCCAGTTGCCTAAAGCTCTTCCAGTCTTTCCAGAGCCAGGGCTGGGCTCAAACCTGTGTGTGTAGAGCTCTCTTGGCACAATTCAGCACCAGCATCCAGCAGAACTCGGGCGATTGTAAGCCCTCGAGAGCTCCTTTAAGAATCACATCTTTGGTTTCCCGGGTGATGCAGACATCTGCACTCACGTGGGAACAGTACACAACTTTGTTTCCAGAAGTGCAAGCTACTTGAGTTCTGTACAGGAAGGAAGAAAACCAGAACCTGCACAGCATTTAGATCAAGCTTCTGGGGGAGAAATGTGGGGAATTAAACAGGGAGTATGTCATATTACACTGAAATACGAAAATCGAATATCCATAGGGCCGATGTAATCAAAGCCCAGTGAAGGAGGAAATCTCTTCCTTCTTTCCTTTGTTTGGAAATAAACCACTAGTGGAAAACTACAGGTCCGTTTTAGCTACTGGTGTTAAATTTTTTTTTTTTAATTGTTGTTACAAGCAGCCCTTTCTTTGCACAGAAGTACAGGAACATTAAATGGCTGTGCAAGCTGAAACCATGCACAGTAATCTTAATAATCAATGGAAACTTATGTTTCTTTCGTGACCATTAGAAATTGTTGTCAAAACATTAAAAACTCTCTTGCTATTCGTTTTAAGTATTTAGGGAAATGTTTTCAAGTAGTAAAACTACTTATACACTGCTACTTAAAATATTAGAAACATTAATAATTAAAGTGTCATTTTTTGTAAAAAACTCATCAAGGGTAGTTTGAACAGTGATTGCCTTATTGTCCTCTAACTTGTGACAGGAACTGAGCATCTTTCCACCCTTGGCCAACTGTCAGACTTTTTAAGTTTGGATCAGTTTCCAACATTTTACCCTTTTCTCTTTCGGTGTTGTAAAATATCCCCAGGAACAAGTTTGTGCCAGCGTTGCTTTCTCTGTGACATGGTCATCTGTTTCTTCACAACCATTTTCTTCACACATGTCGACAGTTTCAGCTCTCTGTGTTCTCTGGCTGCGTATCTGGAGCCTCCCCAGTGGTGGCAGCGTCAGCATTCCCACAGTCGGCTATGACTCCAGTTGAGTTCCAGTCGAAGATCTCTCCCAGTGTTACCACTTTTGGTTTCTTTGCTGTACCTTCATTTTTGTTGGCAAAGTCCCTCTTCCATTATCCACTTTCATAATAAGTCATGCATATTTAAAACTGGGAGCCAAGGAGGCAACCCAAGCACAGGCTTTCCTACAGTGAACCGAATGGGAACATGCAGCGACCTATCACCAACAGACTTCGAAAGAAGCGATGTGATTGGTCACTGATCATGAAGCACATCTGTTATCCACCTGGTGATTTGTGGACTGAATTGCTAGCACGAAATTTGTACTGCATGCGATTACTCACGGTTCTTATAATATGGTACCTGAAATCTGAATGGCATTGGTGCAAGACTGCTGTTATTTGACCAAGGTGTGTTAACTAGAATTCTTGCAAAATGAGGATGGCTGATACTGGGTCAAAATTATATCCTCAAAGCTTAGATGAGAGAAGACAACGGTTGAGAGGGAAAAACCAGAGCTGCTTTTGAGTTTCTGGTGTCACAACTCTTCTGAACTATTTTGTTTGTAGTTGTGGGTTGAACAACAAATCGTTCTGATGGCAGCACAATGCAAAAGACTCAGTTGCGTTAATAGAATTGATTCCCGTATGGAGTACACCTGATGTGGACCCAAACTGACCCTCACAGGGAGCCTCCAGGCAGGTCAATAGGGATAGAAAAGAGGTGTTTGTCTCTGGGTAATCAGAGGGAAAGGAAGAAAGCAGTTGGAAAAAAATGGAGTGACTCTGAACCTTATAAGAAAAGTCAAGGTTCTCTGATTTCAACAAGCCAAGAATTTTCCGCAAATTTTCTCATTATTTAAGCTAATTCTATTAAAATTTCCTTTCATAGCTTATCTTTCCTTTGGAGCACAGTGATTTCTTTTTCCAGAGTCTAACTATCATTCCAAAATAGAACATATTTTTTGAAAAATTAAATAGATAACAATGTCTGGATGACTAAAGTAAAATTTGAAAGAAGAAAAATTTCTAATAAGGCAAAGATTGTCTAGTGAACATGAAGACTTTTTAAAAGTAAGTGGGTTGTGCTCATTAAATCCATTAGCAAAAACATCTTTTGATTATTTTAAAGCATGAAAGAATTTGTCAAAATGGCTTTTAGGAAAATAACAAGAATTCTCAAGAATGTTAAATAGAGTCAAGAGATCAGTTCCATGTTTTAACACATTTTGTGAATTAATTTTGGAGATGACAAAAGACAATTCCACGCAGCATAGAATTATTTGCAGCTTCATGAAAGACAGGTACTGTGTGAACTTAATATTAGGGGAGATGATTATAGAAAAATCTATACATATAGAAGCAATAAGTACAGTGATTATGAGAACAGGTAAGAATAAATTTGATTTCATCTTCAGCTTTTATTCTTTCCCAATGGTATTGCATTAATAAATAAACAGAGTGTGCCTCAGCATCTGAGGTTTGCTAGAATAAGTGATAGAATATCTTGTGAATTGAATTTATTTCCCACTCTGGGTTGAGCAGGCTTGAAGAAGAGCAGTTGGGAATACTGCAATCTGGCTGACAAACCAAACCCTGATGATAAATGTGAGTTGGTCCAGTTGGAGGTAGGAAGGAGCTGGTGGGGTGCCTCAGCAGTCGCTATTAGATATGGTCATAATTAGCATTTTTATTAGGGAATCTGAATAAGGAGTCAACATCAAATTAATGGAACAGCTGAAAAATGAACTAGGAGCATTAGTTTATAGCAGTGGGGAGTGTAATAAAATATAGGTAGAGAGAAACTGAAGAACTCTAGTGAGAATGAGGAAAGAAAAGAAAGACAAAATAGAAATCTAGTTCAGTAAAATGATGAATCATTTCCACAAGGATTTTCATCTGAAACTCAATTATAAAGTACTCTGAAATTGCATAATCATAACTGAAGGTGCCTGCATAGACAATAAACTTGGGCATTATAAGTTGTGATCAGGGTTTTGTCACCCCTAATAAATTATTCTGCCTGCCGACACCCATAGCTCATCCATAGCAAGAAAATGCTGGGATGAAATGCCTGGATTGGAGGCTCTGTGGCCAGAATGTCATACGTATTGTCACACACACATACAAATGGGCTTTGACCACCAAGCCCGTAAATACTCCCATCGATGCTGATGTAATATTGGACTCCCCTTTTCTAATCACAGATGTGGTACATGACTGTGGATTCATCCTCATGCATATGGAGAACGGGATGTCAGGACTGCTCTCTCAGGTTAAGCCCTGAAAGGGGTTTTACCCTTAGAAACAGCAAGGGTGCCGCATGGCTGAAATAGGACAATTCCCCAGGCGCGGCTCCTTGCTGCTTTCCCTCTGCCTTCTTTGTCCCTCTGTTGTTGTTTTTCCCTCATACATCTGCACATCCAACAAGCATATACGATGCTGGCCATTTTTAATCTCCAAACTCTCTTTTGCATTAAATTGTTCAATTCTCTAATTAATTAAGGGAGAACCCTTCAATGATAAATGGATTTCAGTGCCTATTTTAAGACCATAGGTCTTTCTTTCAATTAGAGGGGTTTCCTTGGCTTTTGGGGACCAAGCACGAACCAGCTGGTCGTAGCTGTTATTTAATATTGAATACAAAATCCAAAAAAGTTTCTGGAATTTACCGTTGATACAACTGTTCCTATGTTTATCTGGAAGATTGAATGGACAGACAAATTTTTAAATTGAATAGCAAAGCTCATGTAGCCCATGGGAACCATATTGGAACCCACAAATCCCCTTGAGAAGGCTTACCTGGGTCACTCACCCCCACCACGCCTCCCGGGGAAAACACGCAGCATTCTTAGCCAACTGAATAGAAGTTAGGGGGAATATTTTTCTGGTCTTTACGGAAAAATTTTCTTCAAATTTTATTTTTTTACCTTTGTAATTTTAAGTCAATCAAAATTCTAGTTATAAGAACAATTATGTCTGCTTTGTCCTAACAGCTCAGGCATTGAAATCCAGTCAAATCCATCCTGTTCTAACATAAGACTGTTCTATTTTTTACCTCAGAACGTAAGTCCCCTCAGCAACCTGACAAATTCTTTTGTTGTCTCGTTATTGCCTTTAAACTAAGGGTGCTCTTTTTTATTCTTGAATAAAACTTAGCATTTTATGAGTGAAATGGTTTAAAAGTAAACCTCTAACTCTAAATTTTTTTTTTTTACATCTCTACTGGAATTAAAAAACAAAAAATAAAGGAAAAAATGTAAAAGCAAAATCCAAAAGTAACCAATCAAAACACGACCACTAGCAGAAACAGTACAAAACATCACAAATTTTCAGCTAAGGGCACGTTCGAATCAAGGGAGAAAATTTAACACAAACCACAGAAACAAAACTAAAATTCTTTATCACTTCTTTATAAGGCTTCTTTGTAAATTGCAACGAGCAGTTATAGATATTATATCTATATATCTATATGTACAGATATTATACATAGAAACAGAACATCTCAGTTATTCTCATAATCTCATGAGAGTGTAGTATCATTGTCCCCACTTTGCAGTCGAGAACGGGAGGTGCAGAGAAGTTCAGAACTTGCCTAGAGACACATAGCCCGAGAGGAAGGTTTTGAAGAACTTATGCTCAGCTGGCTGTGCCCCACTCCACGAGCGCCCTTTCCTTCCCGCTTTTGGTAACTCCATGCTCAAGAACTTAAAAACGTGTCTCACTCACGTTTTGCGTGAGGTTGAGTGATACAAAAGACCTGGTGGAAGTTCAGAGGAGGAATTCTCGCTGCTGTGTGAAGCAAGTAGCTCATTCTGTGCCCAACCTTGTGGTTTCAGCTTAATCCACGTCAGCACTGGATGAGCGTTTGTGTTGCGCTGCCTGGCTTTGCAGGGTAGCCAGTGGATAGGGATTTGCTTAGGGGGTAGATTTATGTTAACTATGATCCATGGGATCTTTTTTTCTGCTGGAGGGAAGAGGCTAACTGATTATGGACCTAATTACATCTGCAAAATCTCATGCCATATAAAGTAAGCTAACCTGTGAACGCTATCCCATATCGCCAGCCCTGCCCATTCCCAAGGGGAGGGGATTAACCGGCGTGTGTACACGAGGAGGCAGGAATCTGGGGGCGTCTTAGAATTCTGCGTATCAGACAACAGAAGCTTCTGTGAAGTGTTTGCTGTCTCACGTGTAATAGAGAAAAAAACCCTGATTGTTACACCGATGTACTAGCAATGTTGAACTTTACGCAAAGCCTGGGATCCTAGAAAACAGCTGTGGTTAAGACATCCTCTCGCTCTTTCGTGTTCCAGTAAACAGCTTATTGCAAATGACCGCCTTTCCCATGTGACTTAGACAAGACTCTCAGGGACACTTCCCTGGGTTATTCCAAACTCTCACTCTTTGCCTCATTAATGTTTTGTCTCCACTAATCATTTGGAGCCAAGTGCCCATTAGCCTGACTTGATCAAACTTTACTTGAGCTTCTCTCCTTCCGCCAGACCCCTGAACGTTGGCCTACCCTCAGCCTGAACCAGCGGCCCCCTCCTTAGCAGCATCTCCTAAGAGTAGGTTGAGCTCAGGGCGAAACACTCTCTGGTCTGTCGGATCACGGCCACCTCCACCTCCTCGTCACCTGGGTCCCACTTCCCTCCGTCAGGCCCTCTCCAGCCTTGTTTAATCCTCCTGGAACAGAAAAGCCCCGTCTGCCGAGCTGTGACATGCTTGCGGATCTCAGTCAGAACATCCTCTCTGTTGCAGCAGCCCCTCTTTCCCTGTTGCAATAATCCTTTCAAAGTCTCTCCCTACCTGAGTCCTGATTTGTGGGATTTTCTTTCTCTTTCTTTCTTTTCTTTCTTTTTATGATACATCTGTGCCCTTCAAGGTGATATTCTATTCAATATTGTGAGTAATTTTTTAAACCATCGCTGCAAAAGCAGGACAATTACTCTTACATCTCAGGCTCCTGTGCAAGGAGGCAATGACCCAGGTGAGTCATGCAGAAATCTCCACATGGTCAGAGTTCCTTTCCTTGGAACAGTTAATTAAAATTACCCCTCTCAGACTCCAATGAATTTAATCTTGTTAGCTTAAATTAACACCGAACTAAAATTAAAGTAAGAATTTTAAGGAAGAAAACTGAAGGAAAGGTTACAACAGTTTTAAATTTTTGAGATCGCCATAGACGTTGGCAGTGTGGCAAAACCATTTTTATTTAGAGGCTAAGTCAGGATAAAAGATATCCTATTCTTTTCATTTGGTTCTGCCCTGGGATCCGTACGAAATACAGCAAAAGTCACCAAATCTGTGGTTTTTGAATGAGGGCTTATAGTCTTTTTCAGGGAATATCAGTCACCCTACATTTTCATTTTGGACTTTTTCAATTTCTGATGAGGACAATTTGAAATTGTAACTGATTTTTAATAATTTTTCTCCATAAGCCAAAGCATTTTCTCTTTCCTCCATAGTAACTGGTCATTATTACTTCATTTAGTGATCATCTCTACTGTGAGACAGATAGAAGATGTCGCAGTGAAAATTATAAGAGGACTGATTCTTTGATGTTAGGTGGGTTCAGGTTTTCAAAAACTTGAATTAGTAAAACTCCTTAAATTATTGAGGAAATTTAGACCTTACCTTCCAAGGTCTAAACATTCCGTTCAAATTTTAAAAGCCCCCTTTCTATCCAGGAGAGTCCACTGACCAGATCTAGAGATTTAAAAAGCAAAGCAAGACTCAGATCTTAGACTTTATGGAGTCAAGCAAGTTTTAAAGTCTCTATTGGGCTGAATTCTTAGTAATAAACACTAGATGTTTAGATTTGAATAAAGTTAACTACTATACAACTTCTATATTCTGGTTTAGAGGTGGAAAAGAAAGAGAAACGTATCAACTTAATATATGTGTGGTTTAAAATCTGATATATTTTTCTAGCCACTAACAAAGCAGAAAATCTGCTTGATTTAACGTCTCCTTTCTCATGTCAGCGTGAGTGTGACATAATTTGATGAAGGATGTAGGAAGCCTGACTGAAGGACAGTTGAATGGATCCATGTCGAGTCTTGTTATTATAATCTTCATTTATTTTTTCTTTCCTAGCTCAGAGCTCATGTTTTAAGACACTGAGCAACACTTAATCATATACGTTGATATGATGGATTAATGTGAAATTATTTGGAATTTGGGTACTTGTATATTTGAGCATTTCTACAATTCTCTGAATCTCATTAAATCTATAAAATCAGATGAAATCCTTACAGATTAAAACATGGAAATAGTAGCATAGTGGGATCTTCGGCACTCTAGGACAATAAATGAACAGCAGAATTTGTTCCTAACATGTAGTACTTCAGGTACAGTTTCAGAAGAAACCATAAAAGGAATCAACCTTGTCTAAATATTTCAAATATTAGAATATCAAAATTATCTTTTCATCTTAAACCTATGGATAAATTACCATTATCAAGCACAGCATCAAGGTAATGCCTACACCATCACCGCTCAGAGTCAGGACGCAGCCAGTTCCACCACCAACTCATACGGCCTGCTCTTAGCTGGCCCTACAACGCGTTCAGCAACCCTTTCTTCACCTTTAAATGATCACTGCACCCAGCACATTGCTCATGGTGTCTTGGTGCTTCTCTGTTCCCCTCCAATGCCAATCCCGTTCTGATCCTCTCCACTCGTTGTGGAAGATTACCTATCGAGGCTGAGATCTACTCAGTAAGTTATTTTAGAACTTTCTTTTCCATCTGAAAACTTCTGGTCTTATTCATCATGTTCTTCACTTCCACCCAGAATAAGAAGTGAACATTTTCTTCCCTCTCACTTCCTCAGGCACCTGGTGCCTTTATTAAATCCTATCCCACTGACTCCTATCCATCTGCCTATGGATATTTTCAAGCCATTAGTTTTCTTACTTTTTCCTTCAAGGTCAATATTTTCCTTCAAGGCCAATTTTTTCCAAGTTTATATATGCCCGTTTACTCACTAGTTACACAAAAGTCTGTGCTCTGCAGTCTGGCTATTTTCCAACCATTGTGACTTTCAACATTTCCACTGATTGCCTGGTTATCAAAACCTTGGGAAAGAAAAAAAGAGTAGCCCCTAATATCCAAATGCTCACTGTGGGGCCCACTAATTACAGGCTGGTGTGACTCTCACAGCTGGGCTGTGTTGTTTGTGACCTACAAAACACCAAGCATTCCCCTCTCTCAATACGAGTGACTACTACTTCTTTCCCAACCACAGCTTTATGCTCACTCTCTAGTCAGCCATCCTTATACAGAAGATTTATTGAGATACCCAATCGCGGGTGTGGGTGTGTGTGTGTGTGTGTGTGTGTGTGTATGACCTGGATCCAGTCAGAGTAACTCATTTCCCTGATAATGATGTCATGTTTTCTTTCCATGTGGAGAAAACCCCTTGGCAGTGAGAAAGGAGAATGAAGCCAATAAGCAGAAAAGCAGGGTTAGCAATGGAGCCAGCATCCAGAGGTCTCCGCTGGTATTCCCTGCTCTCAAGTGTTCCCGATGCGTCACGAACCTCTGCCCTTGTTGGAGTTTGGCTGTTCAGCTCTTATTTAGATTCTGAGAATTCATTAGTTTATCTTATTTTCTTAGCTCCAGCTGAGTTTCTGACACCTGGAAACTATATCTTCCAAACTGACGCATTATTCACATTCTTTTGCTAATCTCCATCCCAGCCTTTTGTGGCCAGACTGTTAAAAAGAAGATAAACTGTGTTTCTGGCTAGAGAATTGTAGGGGAGAAAAGCACTTAAGTCAGACCCTGCTGACCGCGATCATGACCTGTAGTTTTGGTAAATATCCATTGTTATCTGTAGTTAAGGTCAGACTAGATCTTTCTGTGATCCTCCAGACATTTTTAACTCTGGAAAGATATTCTAAATGAAAAATGCTTTTGTTGAGGGCTTGCATCCTTAGAGGACTTGCATGGGATGAACATGGGAAAGTGAAGGAACGTAAACATTTGAAGATGAAAATAAAACTCCAACATCCAGCTAAATCAGTCATGTTTTGATGTGAGTTTCCATTTTTCCAAGAAACGCATTTACATTTAGTATTGAAGGTTATAGCCCTGCATCTGGCAGAGGTAATAAACCTGAGTCTTAGTAGATAAAAATGAATAGGCATCATGAACACATTTTATTTTGTTCCCAGATTTCTTCCCCATCCAGAAAAAGATCCCTGGTGTTAGTTCCAACAGGTGACTAAACACAGGGGAAGGGATGAGACAGTCTTCGTATTGAGTTCTAGGCAACTTCTCTTTGTGATGAAAAATGGTATTATTGCAGTAAATTAGTTATTTGGAAGTCTTGTGGTTTCTAGAAAAAGATCCACCAGAGAGACAGAAAAAGAGGATCAGAAGAAAGGAATATGATTTCTTGAAGTTAAAATGGCAACATGGGAGAGGGCAGCATAGTGGTTAAGTTCTCATGCTCCGCTTTGGGGCCTGGGGTTCACAGGTTCAGATCCTGGGCACGGAACTAGCACCACTCATCAAGCCATGCTGTGGAGATGTCCCGCATAAAACAGAGGAAGATTGGCACAGATGTTAGCTCGGCGACAATCTTCCTCAAGCCAAAAGAAGAAGATTGGCAGAAGATGTTAGCTCAGGGCCAATCTTCCTCACACACACACAAAATGGTAACATGATCACTTGGGTGTTACAATGAAAAAGCAGCAACCTATAAAAGAAAGGTCATTTCCTTTAATATTATATTAACATGTGACATCGTCCCCTGAAGAGTCATGAAGGACAGCATTGGCTTCTTGAATTACTTATTCTGGAAGTATTTATTGAGCACTGCCCCATGCCATGGGCTATTCTAGCTGGTAGAGATACACTAATAAACAGAACACAAAAGCCCCTGTCCTCAGGGAGCTAATATTTTCCAGTGGGCAGCAATATATTGAGGATCCAAGATACGGCTGGTCTGCATGCTTAAAAGCGGTGCTTACGAAAATGACCACCATCTATCAATGTGCACAAGGAAGTTGCATTGCCCACAGTGGAAGTGCAGAAGTGGGCTTCGCTCAGAAAATTTTGCAGTGGGAGCAAGATCCTTTGGGTATGCTCTTGTACCTGAATATCTGTTTTGCAGATATATTGAGTCCTGGTCATTTGGGGTGAAGTCAACAGCCTTCTTTCTTCTATTTATAAGGGAAATACATAGTTTATTTTCCAAACTAGGAAACCTTGGAGAGTGAAAGGAAGGACTACTAATAATAACGCTCAGACAACGAATATAAAGTCAGCGCCTGTGTGTGCAACCACACCAGCCTTCTCCAGACCCCTTATCCCTGTCTGCTTACGCGGCTGACAGCTGCCATTCTCCTGGGATGGTCTGAGTCTTCAAATAGCCATCCTGTGCCACCTAGTAAGACCCTGGAGCTTCGGAAAAAGCTACTTGACTCAGGGTACAAAGCAGACTCCAATTTAACTTCCTCAGTTTGTAGAGCTAGACAAAACTGTCAGTGGGGAACCCTTGATGTTTTGATAGCCTTGGCCCCAGTTCCTCAAGGAAGGAGATGTTCTCTCCAGAAAAAAGACCAATCTTTTTTGCTTTATCAGCTTCCCAAGAAGGCTTAAGGACGTAGTTGAATTCTTTGCTCCTTCGGGTCTGTAAATTGAGTGAATTGTGTGAGACTTCCCAACAGCACCCCTGCTGGGTAATGGAGGACATTGTGAAATCCCCTAGGCTGCCACCCAGGTGAGTGGGCAAGATGATATAACTCAGAGAGGACGTTTGATTTCTAATCTTCACGATATAATATGTAATGCTTCATAAAAGTGACACTTTTACTAGCCCAGGTAATAAAACATGTAATTGTTTTGCTTGACAAGTATTGGTGTGGTAGATTAATGGCTCTGGATGGGTTATTATTTATTATTATTTAACCTTGATTGCACTTCAGCAGTATTGCTATAGAATGAGACACATTCTGTGTGCTTCGAGAAACATATATTATGTGACTTAAAACTCATCCACACATATGTGAGAATTTGGGGGCAGAGCAGGCTGAGGGAGATTTAGGGAGAATCTTGCCTTATCTGGGGGTAACCGTTCGGCAAGTACCAACTTTATTTCATTTGATGAATTAACCTGCATTTCTTTTTGGCCCCACTTGCTCACGCCTCTTTCTGGCCACTTTTCCCCAGGAAATCTCTGCTCCTTCCCACTGGCCTTCAGTCAGTTCCTAGAAGGGCCTGGAAGACCATCTCTGTCTTGTTCTTTAAGTCCCAGCACCTTGCACAGTTCATGACTCAGTGGTTATCCATTGAATAAAAGAATAAAGTTTTTAGTAATTTATGTGGGTTGATAATGTACAGGATGTTGGCAACATTGAAACACAGAAGTTGCCAAAATATGATCTATACTCTTGGGAATTATTCGACCACACTGTTTTCCTGTGGGCACATATAATTTCAGTTAACGTATTTTCTTCTGTACTTGAGAGATTAAGCATCTCTGTGATTTAATTGGGGTATATCTAGCAAATATTCCTAAAACATCAACATCAACTTAAGTTGATTTCTTTTGAGTTAAAGGGCTTTCTTCAAGAGTCCGTATTACAATGCAGATAAACTCCTGACTATTTCTGAAGCCCCTGGGTGAGACTGACTCCCAACGAGCCTGAGACGAGGTGTGGAGGCATCACCTGCACCATCTGCCTCCAGTTTGCCCCACAATGGCCTGCCGCCACACTGCCACACAGGTTCCAAAACTCCTGAAGCCCTGCAGCTTCATGGAGAAGACTCCACATCAATCAATACATAACATATTCAAAATTATGAAACTTGCAAAATAGCAACTCTAGGCACTATTTTTCCTTTTGTGAATCCACAGCTGTTTGGGGGGTAGCAGCCTTGGAGCAAGGGGAGGGGAAGGACTTAGCTCTTATTTCAAACGAAGATAATCATCAGTTTTTTGAAAAATTAGAAGCAGCAGTATCAGTGTTCCATTGGAGTTCCGTGTTATTAGTTTTTCTTGATGTTTAACTCCTTTGAAAACTTTATTTCGGTAGTGAAGATGAGGTTTTAATAGATGAGGAGAGGATTCGTTTTTGCCTCTGAAAAATGTGTTTACTCCTCAGGCACTCAAGTTTCTCCTGGCAGCACTGATGATCTGGAGAAAATTGGGGGCACCCCAGGTATGTTTCCGGTTGTGAAGGACAGAAGGCGGGACCTGAGAGCATCCGGTTTCCTGTCTGCTATGGAAGCATAGCTGCTACTTTAAATGATAATTCAGTTGCCTTACTTCGTCTGGAAAGTGCCGTCGGGGTGTGAGAGTCTCCTCCAGCTTACAGTGGATGCTCTGCAAAGCCAGACTGTTTCAAATGGGTGCTGTTGATTCAATGGAAGTATTAAAATGAAAATGAAACGTTCAACCAGCAGGTCACAAAGGCGTCACAAAGCACCAAGTAGATGACGGTTTATAAAATGTTTAGGAAATTTTTGACAACATGGAAAATGTACCAATGGTAAGGAGATATACAAAACTAAAATTATGAATCACCCTTTCCACATAAATTAATTTAGCTAATTAACATCATAAGATCTTGGGCTTGTTATAGATTAGAATAATATAAGATAATATAAAGAAAAACCTAGGGTGTTGTCACCACTGCCATTTAGGCATTCTCCTGGTATTCAGCCTGCCTCTACCACATTTCACAAGCCCACATGTTCATCTTTCATCCAAATGTAATGGATCTAAAATGTGTCACCCGACTAAGAAGCAAAGAATGTCAACCGTGAGCTCATCCCTTTCTGATGGCAAATTTCTTAGCCCCTCTGAAAAATAGATAGGTTTACGTTTGGAAAGCTGTGGTGCTGCTATGGGCAAGTCATCTAATACAGTAAATCGTATTTCAGATCTGTTTATTAACGTAAGATGAAAGAGAAAGCAACATGGAAAACAATAATGTGAAATGTAAAATAAAATACTTGTTACGGATCATTCCTTAACAAAATCTCACTCTTCTCCTGGCTCTAAATTTATGCATGCCTCACTGCTCTTCAATCTGTCTCCTTCTATTTATAGTACCATATCGTGGAAAGAGAGATGGCAAGGATACGCAGAGGCCAAGCCGCCCAACTCGATAGTCTAAAATACAGATGAAAAAATAACTCTCCATGATGTGCAGAAGAAAGGATTTCTGGTTCTAGGACAGAAAATAGTCTTCTATCATTTTTCTATCACTTACTTCTTTGGTGCTTTTTAAAAATATATAGCAAATACATATTTTTACAACAGAATAGCAAAAATTCAGAAAAACTGAGCTGCAGAGATTTTATTTCCACCTATCTTTTTCCATTCTACAAGCTTCTTTAGGGCTGAATTTATCTATTTTTTTATCCCCAGCACTTATCAAAGTGTTCAGCACATGATAAGTAGGGACTCAAAACTGTTTGAAAGAGGAAATACGAAATATGTCAATATGAGAATTGGGGAGAATGACCGAGACTAGGAAGAGTGTAGATGACGGGCAAAGGGCCAGGAAGTTTGCAGCCCTTTACAAACACGCCTTCTCCACTCACACCACCGTCAACAAGAAGGTTTGGGTCCCCCGCTCTTCCTCCTCCGGCTATTTATCTTCATAGAAAAGTAAAGCACATTCGCTTCACTCTTGTTTTTCCCAATTGTCTACTGCCTGGAGCGTCTGACTCCTATTCCAGAAGAAAGCGTCTTCTCCTGTTTTTGTTTTGTTTTTTCCCCGGAAGGCCTGTGCTCCCTATACTTCATCACGGTTACCTTGACCCTGAGCTGAACGCGGCGGGTTCTCACGTGATGACTCAGGAGAGATCATGAACAAAACGTTACTGGACAAATCTCGTTTGCTCGAGTGTTCTCAGTGATGCATTTCCAGTTAAGTTCTCTTCCTCGTTTTTCCATGTATTTTGTACGCTGTGCTAGCAAAGGGTCACATTTTGGTCTTTCTTCTTCACTGGAGAAATTTATCGATGAGAGCATCACTTTGACTTCCTTGAATCTAACACTCTTTGCAGCTATTTCCCTAAGGAAAGCCAGGACATTTATTTAAATACGCTTTGTTCACATTTCGATCTCTCTCTCTCTTTTACAACTTTACTGTGAGATAATTGTCATACAATAAGGTGCACGTGTTTAAAGTGTACAGTTGGTTAGGTTTTGACATACGTATACGCAGGTGAGACCATCACCGTAATGGAGAGAATTAACTCATCTGTCACCCTCAAATTGCTTTTTGATCTCCAGGCCCATTCTCTTCAGGGTCCCGGAGCATTTCTGAAACAAGCGAGGTAAAGAAGTGAACTCAGTTTTTTAACTTATTTTCTCTGTTCCATTTCATCCCTGGGATGTTATTATAATTTAATAAAAGAAATGTTATCTTTACAGTTTAAGATCATGTTATTACTTCTTCTATACAACACTCTTGGTGATTGCTTTTGTCCTTGCTTTTTTTTTTTTTTTAAAGATTTTATTTTTTCCTTTTTCTCCCCAAAGCCCCCCAGTACATAGTTGTGTATTCTTCGTTGTGGGTTCCTCTAGTTGTGGCATGTGGGACGCTGCCTCAGCGTGGTCTGATGAGCAGTGCCATGTCCGGCCCAGTGTTTCGACGGTTCGAATCCTGGGCGCGGACATGGCACT